>NC_138184.1:189366256-189378756 GCF_964194105.1 Spermophilus citellus
TATTGTTTCAAAATTGTTTTCAAAATAAAATTACACATTCCTTAAATTTCTGTGAGATTTTCTTTTGACGTTGATGTTTCAGTATACTGCACTTAAAAAATTGTGAAATATTTAGAGTGTCCGTTGTTTAGGAAAAATGAGAAATTAGGTGGAACACACATACACAACTTCACATCCAGCTCCTCCTATATTTTGAGTAAGAAATAATTCAGCAACATCACTTCAAGCAATCCTTGGAGTATACCTTTGTCATTGAATTCTAGTCTAGTCTAAAGGTTTTTGTAAAAAAAATATATTTATAAATTTTAAATATATTAATATATATATATTAAAAATACACACACACACACACACACACACACACACACACACACACACATATATATATATAGTCTTCTTCAATGTGATCTATGCCAAGGAATCAAGAGAAGTGACAAAAGCTGAAAGAGAGAGTGTGCATTAGTGAATATTTATGTTGGCAAGAACTGAAAATTTTGCAAAAGTAAAACAAACACAAGAGGTTGCTTATTTCTGAAAGGAAATCAGCATCAGTGACTTTCTTTCAGGAAAACATAATTGCCCAAAATGACATAAATCACTATTGCTTTCTGTAACAAATTAACTTGAAATGCTGGCAATGCCAAGAACCTGCATTAAGTTTTCTCTTGTTTACTTTTTTCTAATCACCATAAAAATCCTTAGTGAAACAATTATTCTTAAAAACAATCAGGGCGATATATCTCTATAGAGGAGAAAATCGACTTAACAACAAAACTAGATTTATCTGTATTGATCAAGAGACGTTCAGTGTAATTTTAGTGAATTATGCCTGGCTCTCATTTCCTCACAGTAATTTTCCAATGATGCTCCAAAAGCAGATTGCAAACTACTGCATAATCTTTTACATGCTATTTGTCTGCTATTTTAATCACTGCTTTAAAATACATATGCATATACAGGAGACTGAACAAAATATTTGTTTTCTATTATGTGAAACATTTTTACTATTGTGTGTGACTTAGTTATCAGTACTTACCTAGGAACTTGATGTCATTTTTAAAAATTCATTATAAAAAAAAAATCAGGTCTCCACAAAAGGATTCAGTGTTAAAGAAAAAGATCTAAGTTCATCTTATGAGAAAAGAATTAGAAAGATTAAGAAGTAATATGATTGTTTTCTTTTTAAATTAAAGACACTCATTAAAACTTTCACATCTGAAATTTCTTTACAAGAAAGAAGGAAACAGAAAATAATTGGAAGAAGAATAAGAAAAATTTAGTTATGCTGGCTGTGGACCATATAAATTATGTGTACCGTTTTAGGTAAATTAAAAAATAAAAGAACATTCTAAAAAGTATTTGTTATTCACTTAAGTATGTGGCTAAATGAATCATGTCAACTTATGTTCCTTTTAGCATTAATAAAATTATTTTGTATTTTGTCAGTGTCTTCTTAGAATATTTCTTGACTAGAAATATTGCATATTTTTCCTTCTACAGGCTACACCAGAAAATTTTATAAATAAAGCAACCCTTACTTAGAAAAAAGACGATCAAGAAATTCATTTTCATTTTAAAAGTTCAAAGAAGGAATGTACCTATAGTTAAATTTTTCTTTATTAATCTTGAATTTAATTCTAATAAACTCATGATTATTCAATTGATCATTATTTTTTAAATTTTAGTTAATAATTTTCACTTTATTATGAGTGCTTGCTTAATCTAAAAGCTGAACATATAGTAAAGTCATTGCAGAAAAGTGACTCATTTGACTATTTTAGAAGTTTAAGTTCACAAATTTGTGTCCATTAAGTCATTGTGACATTGTAGTCAACATTCATGCCCAATTGTTCAAAAAATATAAAGTAACATCTATTTACTTTGCTAAATTAATAATAACTCAGTTGTCTTCTTCCACCAGACTCAAAGGTATGGATGGTACTTGTGCATTCATGCAAGCTATATCAATTATAAATAAAATCATATAAAGCTTTACTGACATAAATAGATTCTAATACTAAAGCAGAAGAGTTTGAGATATAAGAAAAGAAAAAAATTTCATTTCTAACATTAAAATAATTTTCTATTGTAATATGTAATAATCATCATCAAACCATTCATTAAAACAAAATAAAACAGAATTAAATGAGCATAGAGTATTAAATATGATACATGGAAGCATTTTGATTGGAAACTGATTTTAAGAGTCACATAACCTCACACAAAAAAAACCCAAAACAACAATTTTTAAAATGGATCCTATAAATCTAGGCAGATTGTAATCATATTTAAAACTTGTAACTCTTTGTTCCAAGTCTAGTAATGTTAACATGAATATGTATTAGTAGTTATTATAATATTGAACTATAGCTGTCAATTTGTGTAAATAAAACTTTTAGTAATCTGTTTTTTAATTGGTTTTCATATAATATGAAAAGCTAATTCCAGATATCATATTTGAATGACTGCCTGGTTTTTGTATATAATCTTATTTTATAGTAAGATGAACATCCTCAAGCATAAATAAATTGGACTACTTGTATATATTGTGTTTCTATGAAAAAAAAAAACTAAAAGTATCTAGAGCATTTTATAAAAGAAGTAGTTCTTAAACTGAATTTTAACAAACCAATAAAACAATGTTATTGTTCAATAGGTAATAATTGCCTTTATATAAACTCAAAAATATTGTTTAGAGTGATTAATATACAATGCTCCATTATGCATCTGGGAGTGTTGATGCATAATTTTTAGTTCTAATGTTATTATGTAATTGAGAGAACATGTTCATTTGCTCTAATAACTACTAAGATGCACTTAATAAAATGAAATGTAATAATACTTGTAATTTAATCTATTCATGGAAGTAATTTTAAAAGTCTACCACTCTCCTTAATGTGGATAACATTCATAATTTATAAAGTGTTGTGATGCAGAATTGACAATGCCATTGTTTTTTACACTTTGAGATGATTCTGCAGCCTTCATATCATCTGCATACCAACCTCAGGATTATCAAGGGCAAACAAAAGATAATTAACACCAGAAACAGGCAAATGCAGGAGCTACCGACTGAGGGTTCTCATTTAATGCAAGTCTTCTGAAAACCAGAAAATGAAATAACTATAGAAAAGCTTGTTTCTGAGAAAAAAATTTAAATATCCTATTCTTTATATAATCATTTTACCCCAGTTTATAAAGGTAACTTATCTGACAACATAATGTCAAAGTGGGGTTGTCATCATCCATAAAAGAGTTAGCAAAATGTACTTTTCAGAGAAAGACTCTCAAATCACATACTTTGTAATGGTGCTTTCAATAACCATGAATTTATTTATAACGTATAATAAATAGAATATAACCATTAACCTACTCTAAGCTGCTATAGTTCTATCAAGTTTTCAATTTTTGAAGTTAAAAAATAATTTCACACAATTAAATAGATTAATCTTAGTTGCAGTTTAATAGTACTATGTGCATATATTATACTGTGTCTAAATGATGATTCTAATTCATCAAAATCTTACATTTTCTCATATGAAATTATATTAGTGGCTAAGACTATGCTATGTTAACCTTGATTATATCACTATCTTACTGGTTAAATAAAATTATTTATATCCAAACTAAGAGCCCTTTAACTTTTCATAAATCATCACTATTAGTGTGATTTACATATATGGGTATTTTTACTTTACATGTAAAACAGGACAATAATTTAATATTTCAAAAACTGAACTTCTGGAGTTCTGGAAGAATAGTAATTATAAAATTTGGTTTGAAATAAAAGGTGACACACTTCATAACAGATTCATATGCTAAAGACACTTTTACATGTCTCTGATAAAGTCTCATGTTATTAAGGATTAGTTTTAACTGAAGTGGATGAGTTAGTGACAAGCTTTAGAGTTTACAATCATAAATAAATCATATGGAACACAGCTTTTATCCCATGGATTTTTAGGTAACATGAACATAATCACAGTTTTACTTTTCTGGAAATAATTATGCCTTGTAGATCTCTGATGTAATACAATGGCTAGTTCATTTCCCAAACACCACCATTAAATGAGTATTCCATAAAACCTCTCCAACAGCTACATGACTCAAAATGCTAAAGTTTTTCTTGTTTTATATTTTAATACCAACTACGTGTCCAACTTTCAAAAGGAGCCAAAAGATATTGTATGTCATGTTTAATTTTATTCAATTCTATGTATAAATTGCTACATGTGCTAGCTATATGATAACACTTAAAAATATCTAGCCATTGTGTACAAAGGAATACACAATTTAAAATAAAATAAAAACAAAAATTTTAATACAGCGTGATTGTTAAACTAATCACCTTAGTCCTATCTCCAACTTCTTTCTACCAGCTTATTTCTTCTGCATATATTGTTCCTGTTGTTAGGTCTCAGCACCACATCTTTGGTCTTCTCTCATCTTCCCACAGTTCCCATTCACTGACCAAAACAAAAACCTTTCTTCAATTACTATCTACTGTCCTAAAGTTTTCTCCTAAAATCCAGTACTTAAAGATATCTTCATCTTAATGTGCTCCCAGGGCACCTGTGTAAAGCAGACATCATTTCCCTACTCTTCGCCACAGCCTAACAAATGACAGGAGCTAAGAACCCAGAAGTCAATCTAGACCTCCTCTATTTCTCATTTAATCAACCACAAACTCTTATTCTCTATAAACATCCTTGGGGTGTCTTATTTTTTCTGCATTCCCACTGCCACAAATATAGTACAATTCATCAGTTCCTAATTGTTTTTTCCATCTCCAATTTCAAACCCCTTCAATCAATTTTCTAAATCAGATGTTAGCAATTTTTTCCTCTAAATATTTGCTACCTATTTCCTCTCTGTAAATAGATAGTAAATGTTTTACACTTGGTTTACATATAGTCTCTGTCACAGCCACTCAACTCCTTCTGTAGCAGGGAAACAGTCACAGATACTACATTAAAAAAAAGGATGGGTATAGCCAATAAAATTTTATTTACAGAAAAAGAACAACGCGTGGATTTCTCAGGTGGGCTGTAAGTTCCTGACTCCTGTTCAAAATTGTTACCATAATAAAGTTTCTAAAGTATAAATTAGACTAATATTGCAGAAGTAGAAGATAAAAAACAAAAGGGACAGGAAAATAGCCATTTTACAGGCTATCAAGCTGTGAATTTTGATGCCACTCTGTCCCTACAAATAAATAACTTGTATGAGTGTGTGTGTGTGTTTTATATGAATTAACATGAAAAATTTATGGATTTTTATACTTTAGAAAAGCAATAAGAAAATGTAAATTTAGTACTAATACAGTGTGTTACCGTCCTTTCTTTGAAAACAGGTGTTATTTCAGTATACTTTGTGTTTTGGGTTGATCACTAAAAAATTGAGTCATAGTATTATAGATATTAGAAAGTGTCAGAGAATATAGAACTCTAGGCAAACAAACCCTCAACTAACTGAAAGCTGACTCTCTGGGCTTATTACAAAAATGCCAACTCTTGTGTACTGAATTCGTTCTAAAGTTTTCTTCTTAATAAAAAGTAAGCATAATACTTTCATTTGCATACAATTCTAGATAATGTTAGTTAATAATTTAGTGATTAAGATCCATGATATGAAAACCTTCATTAAAGCACATATGCTAAATTATTGTCAGAAAATTCCTTCACACTTGAATAAAATGTAAAATTGTTCACTAATATACTAAATATACCATTGTTAATTGATATTCTAATTCAAATAACTTAAATTTCTTACAATTAACATATATATATGTTTACTTAAAATTTTATCATATATAGATCTATTAATAATATAAACATTGTAGATCTAGCTAAGTAGTCAGAACATATGAGTTCATTTTAGTAACTTGAACAGTTTATCAATGATATCATTGCTTGATCCTATGCCTGATAATACCAAACAAATTTAATGGATCTTTCAAGATTGTTCTAATAAACATTAGTCTATATCAAGGTACATAGTGAGACATAGAACTATTTTAATTATTTCTACAAAATGACTCATTGTTGTGCTGATGTGACTAGACAATGGAAATATGTAACTAAAACTAAAGCTACGCTTTTCTTAGTTTATCTGAAAAAAAAATTAGTCAAGATTTTAATTTTGTATATATTTTAGCTATCCTTAAAAATGCATTTTGGCAATTAAAGGTGGCCACATGATCTTTGATAAGCCTCCTATAGAGAGATGTCAGGTGTACTTTCTCTTTCCTTGAATGTGGCCTGTTTTGAACAATGGAAGTAATACTATGCCATTTCCAGGGTTCACTTTCTAAAGAACTGGCAGTTCCACCTTGATTTCCTGGAACCCTGAGCTACCAGCTAAGTAAGCCCAGCTGCCTATAGCAAGTCTGTGCCACAGAGGCTGTGTGGAGAAGCAATGTGACCACATGGAAATGGTCCTGCTGTATTCAACCCTCCAGAAATCCTTCTCCAGATCCTAGACAGGCAAGAAAAGTCATATGGGGCTTTCTAAGCCAAACTAGCTATTGGATCCTGGTACTGGTTTGCTCAGGATACTATTGGACACTACCCAGTGACTTCAGTTGATGCCAATGGAGTGTGACTGCTCAACTGAAACTTGTCAAGATTTGTGATCTAGACCATCATGAGATATGATAAAACATTATTTTAGACTAACTTGTTATGTAGCAGGAGATAGTATAAAACAGGCATTTAAACATTCTAAATATTCAAGTCATAATTTATAAGTTAACTACTAAAATTATAGATTTTAATGCTGTGAAATTAATTTATGTAATGCATATAACAAATAGTTTCGTCTTAATCCTAATGCAAAAAGGATTTCATTTTTCTCTTTGAAGAAATCAAATAATTTGAACAAATTATAGAAGTTAATTGCTTGATAATTTTACTCACAATGCAGATCTTTAACAAAAACAGTATAATTTACTGATTTAGAGCTTTATCTTAGTAAGCATGTTTGTACATCATCATATTCAACTAGTTCATATATCCCTTGAAGACAGGTGGAGCAGGTGTTGTTATTCCCAGTACCTGTATAGGAAGCTAGACCTGATGTAAGATGGCCCACTTCTGTCTGCCCAGCTGCACAGTGAGCAAACCAGTAACAGGATCCAAATTTTCAGAATATACATTCAGTTCTATATTATCTTCACCTACACTGTCTCTGGAATGCAGCAGCTGTATATGAAACTTCTAAGTCAATGTCTTTGACAAAGTCTGTTGCATCTCTCAAGAGACACACCAAAGAGTTTCCTTTAATGGATTAACTCTCAACATCCCTTCCAGTGGCAATAGGAATCTCTGACTAAGCAGAGAATACTTTCATTTCATGTAATTTCAACACTGACATATTAACATAGAAGAATATACTAAGACTATAAATATTAGGGGTTTTGAAATAGCAACTTAGTGTTTCTAAACAAAATATTTAAATTTTATTTCTATGCTTACTGAATGTGAATTTGAGGATGCCATAAGTTTGCCCTAATTTTCCCAACATTTTTTTTTAAAGACACCATTATGTGGATGGGGTTGTGGCTCAGAGGTACAGTGCTCGCCTGCTATGCTTGAAGCACTAGGTTTGATCCTCAGCACCACTTAAAAAATAAAATAAAGATATTGTGTTCACCTATAACTAAAAAAATAAATCTTTAAAAAACAAACAAACAAACAAAACAACACGATTATGTTCCCTGTTCTGTATTTATAAGCATAAAAATCAATTGGCATACAAATTAGTCAACTACTGAAACAGGTTATATCAGTGTGATAGACCTAAACTATACATTTTATTATAGTCTAATTCTCTTCTTGGGTTCTTTTCACTTTTTCCCTTAAAAATTCATCTTAATATCCCTAATTATTCCCACTGTACCAATATTTTTAGAAAATTGTATTCTTTCTCATTGTTCGTATTCTTTAAATATCAGTAAATTAGCATCCCTACCTCTAAGCACTGCTTTACCATGTTCTATCAAATGAGATCCTGCAAACTTTCTTCATTAATTACTGTCACCTTTTCTCTTAATTATTTTGAATTTTTGAAACTTTTTAAAATTTGCCTTCTTCAATTGAGATACCTAAAATTAAACGTGGTATTCAAAGAGTATTTTCACTATAACCTTTCTTAACTCAGTACAATATGAATCCTGGGATTATTTACTTCTTTTAAGGTTTCACTTTCAATCATATCCTACTTAAAATGCATTCACAACAATTTAAACAGTATAACTGAATTACCAGCCTACCATTCCATTTTAACTCTGAATGCTGATTTCTAACAATGTGCTAAGACATCAGCAAAGTGAATGTTTCTGTGATAAAGAATAAGGATTTCTAAACAAGTTGAGAACTACCTAACCTAATGTTTCCTGACACTAAAATGTATAAACTGCTGAACAGAGGGCCACATATCAGGACACAGGATATTTCATTCCTAGAGAAGTCATGGTTTATTTAAATACTTCCAGGAAGGCTGATTGTCTTAGGACAATTGCTTGTACATATACACATGTTGAAAGAATTTAAACATAGGTCTGTCTTGTGTATGTGAACACATGTGTTTGTGTCATGTACATAATTTTCCTTCCCTTTAAGATAATGTGAAGAGTGACTCTTACACTGAATAACATTAAAGTAAATATAAGTATAAACTCAATTTTATAACTAGAATGAAGGAAAAAACACTTCTAGTTACCGCTCTATAAAATTTTGCAGCTGTATACTTTGTCACTTTGCCTCTGTAAACCTATTTATTTATGAATCCAAAGATTGAAATCCTGCTAAATATTTGTGAAACTGCTGAGAAGTTGGATGGAATCTAATAGCGGGCAGAATATGAGAGCATCCCATTTCCTAGAAAACTGATATTTCAAAATGGTTTTCCCTTATCAACTATTTTCTATCATGAAAAGTTTTATAGATTTTTTTTGTTTTTGATTTTTTAGAATGCCTTCCACTTTTTTAATGGTATTCATTTTGATGAGCAATTTCTATTATCAAGAAAAAAGTCACTAAAGAGAAGAGAAATCAGAAAAACATGAAGACAGGTGACAAAAAGCATAACTTGCATTTATTAGACCATAAATTAACAAATTAAAATAGAATGTAAATATTTTTCTTCTAAATAGAGAATCTCATATATGATTGTGGACCTGTGCGAAGAGATAAAATAGCTCTCAATGAACTGGAATTCCCATTTTCTCATCAGACTTATAAGTAGTTCTATTAGCCAGCATAAAAATAAATTCTGGATATTAAATGAAAAGAAGGAGGGAAGATGAAAACCCCCACCCCACACTCAGAGAATAAATTTCACAAGGTTGGTGATCTTGTAAGAGTGAAAGCCGTCACTTAGTGTCATTAACTATGCACAGTGGTAAGTGCCTTCAGTGTATTAACTCATTTAATCACCATAAAACATTCTTATTTTATAGATGAAGAAGCTGAGACATGAAGAGGTTAAGAAATGTTTTCCTGCCCACTAATAAATAGAGCTGGTAACTGAGTCCAGGAAGTCCGGCTCCCAGGTTTTCTCCATTCCTGTGGTTCTCAAACTTGAGATTTATCAGAATCTGTCTAAGAACGTGTTAGAACACAGATTTCTGGGCAGCACCCCTAGAGTTTTTGATGAAGGGTGTCTGGAGAGGAAATCAAAACTTCTCATTTGTAACATAATTCTTACGCTGTTGGTTCAGAGACTACACTTTGAGAACCAAGTCTTATATTATGCTGCACCTCAGGAATTACTGTTGATAAAACTGATAGCATACAATTTTAGGTTCTATAAAATTTTGCTTTATGAGATATAAGTGTTTATCTTAACCAAAGTAAATAATGGATTAACTTGCAATGGTGTTATAATTAAGTTGTTAGGAAAAGCATGCAGTCGCAAATCCATCCACTCAATAATCATTTATCTAACTTTTAACCATGGCTTAGGGGCTGGAAATACAATGACAGATAATATATATTGACTTTACTCCCAAGAACATCACTTTAGGAAGACATATGAAGTAATAATTCAAGTGTAATGCAGTGAGCGTTACTGTGATTGAGGCAAGAGTTAGGGATTGAGAGGATCAGAGAAAGTTCCACAGAAGAGAGTTTTTGAATTGTGTTGAAGTGGGAAGTTACCACTGATATGTGTTCTCACAAATACTACACATGCAAACTTATAGAGATGAGAAAAGTCATATCGGGTATTGAAAATTATTAAGAATTTTGTTGGTTATGGCTCAAGACTGGGTCAAATGGTTGGAAGGTTAAGTAAAAGAACGTAAACATGAATCTGTAGAAAATCAATAAGGCATGATACTTTCCTGCAGTTTGAAGGAGATCAGTGAGAGGTTTTCAACAAGAGATGTGGTCCGTTTTCTGGATGAGAGACTCTGGCAAATGCAGAATTGACAGCATTAACTTAGTAATTGCCTGGAGAATGATATAGCACAAGGAGCATTAGAGGTAAGGAGACCAGCCCAGGAGGGCTATCAAGTCGCAGTGATGTAAGAAGTTGGCTATAAGGTTAAACAGGGTAGATTAGATAAGCAAATCAGTTACAACTAGACAGTGTGGTTTTGGTGCTATCTTAAGTGCTTTGCATATTATAACTGAAATAATTTTCAAAAGAAGCCTTTGAGTTAAGAACTCCCATTTTCTCCTTTATACAAATAAGGAAACTGAAGCATAGAGAAGCTAGGTCATTTACACAATGTCACAGTCCTTGTCAGTTGTAGAGGCAGAATCTGAACCCAGGTCTTCTGGCTCTAGAGTTCACCTTCACAACTAGGCCTAGAGATGGACTGGATATGGAAAGTAAGAGGGGAAGAAGAAGAAAAAAAAACAACCTTGGTTAAAAAGCTTTCATGCCAAACACATATTTATTAAATAAATATTCACATAATATTCATTGATTATAGCCTGGTCAAGAAATTCATTCATGTGACATTTTCAGCAGTCTTCCAGTAATATGATTCTCTAAGGCTGGAGGAAACATGAGGCTTACCACAAGATGTGGTTAATTAGACAAACATCATCTCCAGTGCCACTGTCAAGATGGCACAGAGACAGTACATCTTCTGCTGGCCTACCACACTAAGGTTATGGTTTTAGTAATAACTGCTAGGTTAACAATTCATCTCCCACCTTTGCTGCAAATTTGTTCAGTCAACTTTTATTAAGAGCCTGCCATTTATTGGACATTTTAGTAGGTAATAGGTGTGTAAAAGTGGAATAGATACAGTTCTGGCTCCAAGGTCAACTATGTATGTGCACATTTAATTATAATGTGGTACTATGGTAGTCAATGCACAGGATGTTACCAAAATTAAATAGGGTCAGGATCAGACCACTCTGTTGAGATATGGTGACAACATGAACTCTCATCACTTTCCAAATGACCATAGCTCCTTTCTGCCTTTTGTGATGAAGAGGAATAAAATGAAATTGCTCAAGAAGGAATGAAGTTAAAGAGAAAACAAGGACAACTCTTTTTGTAGAATCTCTAGCCGGGTGGACCAAAGTCATCTGCTTAGAATCGTAAATTCTTTCTTAGACACCAGTGTAGCCCACTGTGAGGGGAACAACATTAGGGCATTTCCAAAACCCAAGTCTATTTATTACAACCTTAGCCGTCTTAAAATCTAAGACAAAGGCAAAACTTTCCATTTCACCATCTGAATAGGAAAGGTTTCTGGTTTACTAGACCTGAGTAATTGTCATTACAGAGGATATACAAAACAGGCTAGGTGCACATGAATATATATATGCATACAGATGTGCATACATACTTTGACCTTTTTAGATACTCGATTTCTAAGGCTTGGAAGTTCAGAGGAAAATTTTAGGAGTCAAATTGAATATAGGATATCTGTTTAAGAGATTTTTCTGATAAGAATGAACAGAAGAAAAACTCCTACAATTTTTGATAACAAAAGATGTGAAAGTAATTATGTCTCTGATGAAAAAAAAAATGATTGAACTGGTGTGTGTGTGTGTGTGTGTGTGTGTGTGTGTGTGTTTAACAGACAATGGTTAGCTATATTTTTCATCATAATGACTAAAGAGGAAAATAATACCATCATTGAAAACAGCAAGTTTTTCAAAGCCATTTTCTCTTCTTCAATAGCTAAAAGAAGGTATGAAAATATTTTGAACTTTCACACTCCTTGGAATGAACTCTGAAACTAAAAACCCTTAACAATTTAGAGAACTTCGCAGATCACAGACAGTGAAGCAGGAATTATAAATAAAAACAAAAACAACTTCTTACGGAAAAACTCAATAATTCCTAATATTTTATTGAATCTAGCTGTTTTATTATCCCAACAAAATTGTATCTATTTTGTTTATGTTTTGTTAGATTATGACTTAAAATTAACCCTTTGATGATGGAATATATTTGAGAGTCAAACGGAACCTGCATTATTTTCATGAACATTACTACATTTACAGTTAAGTCAATGAAAATGATCATTA
>NC_138184.1:190106256-190128756 GCF_964194105.1 Spermophilus citellus
TATTAGTGAGGTATGTAGGTATAAAGAAAAATATGTAAAAGCCAGTCAGGAAAGCCAATTCTGGGGTGACTGTTTCTAGAAAAGTATTCTGACATTTTCCATGCATGGGCAAAGAACACTAAAATGTCCCAAATGTATCAAGTGACTATCAGTTTTAATCTCTCAATTCTCGGTACAGATTACTCTCTAGGGATAGGTTAGGGACTATGGGAAGTGGCCACTATAGGGCCATTATTGCACACTGTGGGGTAAATCATGAAATTATATTGTCGCCAATACAAATAAAAAGCCAAGAAGAGAGTTTGTCATGGACATTTAATGAAACTGAAGTTACGGTGCTTACATTTAATGTGTCAAAAAAGTTGTATTAAATCTACAGCACTGTACTACTGATGTAAGGAAAACAATTGTGGTTTGAAGTCTCCAAATCACTATTTATTGTCCTGTATGACAAATTATAAAGTAAAACCATAGTTCCTGTAATAATTAATGTTATGAATTAAAGAATATCTTATAGAGCGCTGTATGCACATGACTAATGTGACGATACTATCGTGTATAATTAATAAACAGTTTGGCCCTAGTAAAAGACACCGTAGTTGAAATTCAGAATGTGCAGTTAGGCAAACGTGTGCCACTGGGAAAGGACAAGATCTGTGTGTGTGAGTGTACCGCACGTGCACCAAAAGTGACTTCAGCGTGGCAAAGGCCTGGAGCCGTAAAAGCTGATTGCAAGGACTGTTTTAAACACAGATCCAACTGCAACTGTGGTGACTGAAAAAAAAAAAAATTACTGGCTGAACTCAAAAACCACTTTGACTAAATGTTTCACTGAACTAGCCAATACTTTTGAGTAAAAGGACTGATGAGCCAAATAGTTATTACAGTATCATGTAGACACGTCTAGAATTTTAAACATTTATTAAATCCAATGTTAATATTCCCAAAGTACCCTCTAAAATATACAAATGAAATGTTCTAATGATATTACTTGAGAAAGTTCATATTCATTTAATGACTTTTATAAAAAATGACATTTTGATTTAATAATAGTTATAAGTTGAATTGATAATTTTAGATTTTCCCAGTTCAATTTGGAATTCAGAACATTTTAGTGAAAGCTAAACTCTAAGTACTGGAAATAATTAGAATAAACTCCTAAGGTTAATATAACATTACCTTTTTCTAAGTAAGTCTCACGAATGACCTGTTAATATTTAAAACTTTTAAACTTAAATAGCTGAATATTTCTAAACAGATATTGAGCAACTGTTAAGATGTATACATAGATGTTGAGCACAGTTCTAGTGGGTGGTTCTCAAGCCACTTTACATGATTTGGGGAATCCTATAATTCTAGCTAAGGATTTGACCTCTTATATTTTTTTGGTGGGGTTCTTTTTTTTTTTGTCTTTTTTGGAACTGGGGGTCGAACCCAGGGCTTTGCGAATGCAAGGCAGACGCTTTGCCACTGAGCTACATCCCAGCCCAAATTGGAAGGTGAGCCTCAGGGTTATACACAATTACATATAAGAGGAAAGGAGGAGTAGGAGAAAAATTATATAAGTGGAAGAAACGATTTATAGTAGAGGGGATGGAGAGAGAGAAGGGGAAGGGAGGGGAGGGGAGGGGAGGGGAGGGGGGACAGTGGAGAATGGGATAGACAGCAGAATACATCAGTCACTAGAAAGGCAATTTGTAAATCAATGGAAATGTAACTGATGTGACACAGCAATCTGTATACGGGGTAAAAATGGGAGTTCATAACCCACTTGAATCAATCTGTGAAATATGGTATATTAAGAACTATGTAATGTTTTGAACAACCAACAATAAAATAATTAAAAAAAAAGATTAAATGAGGAAAAAAAAAAGATTTGACCTCTTATGCAGTGGTCTGTGTGTCTTAGTACCATTAAAACTTTGAAAGAACTTACACAGTCCCTCTATTCTGTTTCATAATCTCCTGTTCTACTTCCATATGTAATATCATGTTTATCTGGTTTTTCTCAGTTTATGTTTCTGAGTTTTATTGTGATAAAGAACCTTGTAGGAAAGTTTCAAGTTTATAATAAAGAGGAATAAAAGTGAGGTGTACTGTGAAAATACAAGCATCTAGAGAACAATTTTTTCTAAAAGGATAACTATAAGGGTATGTTCCGTTGTATTCTCAGGAAATTTTAATATGCAAGGGCTTTATTTCATCTTAGCACTGCCCAGTACTAAAATATGTAGACTTAGGGGATTGAGACAGAATTAAGACAATACACTTCAGCCATTCTCAATTCCTGGCCTTGACTCACCTATGCACAACAGTATTTCTGAATAATAACTTCCATTCCAGACTCAAATCACCATCCTCAAAACATTGTGCTCAATTCCTATTGCAAACCATTTTTCATGCTGACTTGGTGTTTCTGCTATCGACTCTGCACATATACATACAGGCCTCAGCATTTCCCACTATCCTCTATCCTACATATTCACACTCTATCTACTATTTAGGGCCAATTCATAAATACTGATTCCCAAACACTTTGACCTGCCCAACTTGTTCTGATCTTCAACTTGGATCCTCTAGTGCATTTTTTTACTGATCATTCTGGACTCAAAACAACAGAAACTTTGAATCCTAAAAATGTCTCAAAGATAAAGACTTTTATTCTACATTCCTGTTTTGCAGATCAGAAAACTAGTGAAGCTCCAAGTGTCTGAAGGTAGGCAAAGCCTGGATGTGCACAGGTGCTGGCCTCAGAGTACTTCCTGCAACCTTGCTGTGCCTTCTGTCCCACACTGCTGTACTTTCCTCACTCAGCCTTTCCTCTGGTAGGTGCATTCTGTTGTGCTGACTAGATTGTGACTTTTACAGTTCAGGACACCTACACGTAGAGCAAGCAGTCAATTCAGGTTGACTGCATATATTACGTACCATCAAGTCATTTACAGCCTCAATTGTACTAACTCTAAAAGAGAAAATTTCTCCCCAGAATTTAGTATTTTTGTAGTACTCTCCATTCAGAATTGGTGAAGAAGATATCATAGATGAAAGGGGGCAAATAAACATTTTCCCTTACAGCTACTAAAATAAACTAAACCAAAGTCAACAATTACCAATGCTTAATAGTTAAAAGATCTGACCACCAATATGATGTCTAAAAAGAAATAGAAAGTCACAAGAGAGAGTTGAGAATCGCAGAGAATAAAACTTCTTAGAAGTAACAGTATAGGGGGTGGGGGTGTAGCTCAGTGTTAGCATGCTTGCCTAGCATGCATGAGGCACTGGGTTCGATTCTCAGCACCACATATAAATAAATAAAACAAAGGTCCATCAATAACTAAAAAATATTTTTTCAAAAAAAGTTACAGTATATATATTATTGATTGGTGACTTTCTTTTCAACAAACATATAATTTTATTATGATTTTCTCATGCTATTAGTGTGTTATCATTTCATATTATCAGTTCTCTCACTTGAGGGACTCAAAGTGTCCCATGTTTTAATTTGCATATTATATGCCAATTTAGAAGAAATGGAATACAGTGAAACTGCAGATCTTTTGTGGATTGCAGGGTGAATAGAGAATTAGTCTCTTTTTTGACAATTAGCAATGTCTTTCTCTTCTTGCCTCCAATACAGGATTTGATAGTCATGTAATTAATTCCTTAAGAAAACATAGTCTATAGTGTCAATTTTTTCCAAATTCTTCAAGATACCATGCATTATTATCACTACAGGGTAATCATGTTTTCTGCTAGGAAAAAAATGCTCCTATCATAGAAAAATTCCTATCAGTTTTAACAAAATAAAAGAATTGCCTTAAATAGACTCTCTCTCTTCCAGGCTCTAAATAAGACTCTCTCTCTTCCAGGCTCACCAATTCTTCATTATGTGGATCCTCTTCTCAGAATTATCAAAAGGTTTTTAATGATAACAGTATAATTTAGCACAATAAATTTTATGTAGTTAGTATTTTGATTAACTTGTAAGTGTAGCAAAAAGTAATCCTGAATATTTGGTTACCTCATTAATAATCTTTAGTCATGCAGCAGTGGTTAAGCAGTTAAGAATATAACATTTAAGACACAGTGCGTTTTGAGGATGAAATGCTTGGGTTTGAAGCTCTGGACTCTTTTCCTACTAGCTGTGCAATCTTGGTGAGTTTATTTACCTCTCTGTTCCCCATTTCTTTATTCATAGAGCATAGTATAAAAAAATCTACCTTCCACAACTGTGATGAGGGATAAAAGATCATACACACACACAACAATTATAGTGCCTGTGTCATACATGATCATTTATAACCTCACACAATGATATACTTATATAGTAATATAATTATAAGCTCATATCTTTTGTGGAAGAAGATGTGGTATAAATACATGAATAAATTTTCAAACAGTGTATGGACAACTTAGGTTGCTTTAAAGTATTTTAGTCCCTCTACCCAAAATGAGATTTTATCATCAGAAAAGTCAAAACAAAGACTATGTGCCACACTGCAGGTATTATGTGTTAGCATAAAGTAAGACTTAGCTAGATCTCCTTAAAAGAATATTTAAGGTAATAGTAATAAAAGAAACAAAATAACACAACATAGTACTATTGATAAAGGGATTATTTATCAGCACATCCCTGATTACTAAAACACTAAGCCAAAAACCCAGGTCATTTCTCAAATAATTTTTAAGTCACACAGAAAGTAAATTTCAAAGTGGAAGGGCCATCACTGAAAGTCTTTGTATACAGAATGTCCATATTTATTCTCCTGGGTCATCCATCTGGGGCCTCATCATTAGCTTGTGTTTAAAATCTTTAACATACATGCACTGAATGGCCCAAGGTTGCATCATATTTATTATGTGTATTAGGGCTTATGAAGTTCTGATAATACACATTTGTTAAGAAAATCAATGTAAAATACATCAATCCAATGATGTAAAAAAAGCATCAATGCAAAAAAAATGAGGTAAAAAGCAAAGCATTGATCTCATTTTGACAAGAAAAACCAATAACATATTACGACTATCTTCTCTACCAATCATCAATTTTACAAAAAAAAATGTTATTTACTTTTTACTAAAAAGTATCTCTTATACAAAATACCTTGAATTTTTAATACTACCAGAGAACTTTTAGTTTAGTACGGGAGAGATATGTGCTCAGTAAACAACAATTTTTCCAGCTATAAGTGTCTTAGGAGAAGTAGCAATTAAGTGATAGAGGAAGAGTTAACCACTGGGAGAGGTTATTTGTCTCTAAGAATCTCAATGCTACAACAGCATTAAAATACATATGTTATCCTAATGGAATTCCTGAGAGGCAGGCCAGAGCAACTTTAGGTGGACACATCTCTCTGTAAAGACGGTGCAGACACTCATCATGTCATTTCCCTGCTGATGTGGAAATTCTGCACTGCTGCCTTCAGCTTCAGGACAGAGGGGCCTGCCACAATAAACTTGGTAGAGCCTTTAATAGTAAACAAAACCAAAGCTACCTCCAACAAATAGAATTAGTTGTTTCAGGAATGAAATTGGATGATAACATTTGAATGACTCAGTTTAAAGACTTAAAAGAAAGAAAAAAAAAAACTTAACACATAGAAAAGAACTAATTGTATTAATGGATTTTTACTGTCTTATCTTTGACATTTTTGAATAAAGAACCTTAAGTAAGCCTATCTTTATATATCTCAAGGCAGGAGTGTGAGGGTTCTGGACTAGATGATCTCCCCAGCCACTTATTAATTTACTGGGCACATACTGTATGCCAGGTATTTTTATCATGACAGACATGGGAGCATAAACTTCACAAAAGGACACACTGCACAGACAGGCACAGATGGAAGATAAATAGATCTACCTCAGTGACAACTTCAGTAGGTCTTTCAAACCTGGTAAATATGTCACAATTCTTTAAGTGAATATCAGTGTTCGATTTTTCTTTTAAAAGTACTTTATGCATTTCAGTAAATCATGGATATTTCTTCAAAATGGAATACAGTAATTCATTGTGAATGCTCTAAAAATGATTATGTCCATGAACAAGGAAACTTTAAATTCAACTTCTAATCCTTTTCTATTCCTTTTTTGTGTGACCTATTTACTTGAGAAAAGAAATAATTTATGCTTCCTGCTCAAAGGTGCATAGCCATCTCCTAATCTGATATAATTTATATTTGGGACAATTAGAAAGATGCTTTGAACTTCTCTAAATGATTGTAGGAAAAGACGCATTTAGTGATGGAGACATAATGTCTGTTATTATCTCCCTACAGAAGTACGGAGTCAGTAACTGAAATGGAAGTACTCCTATAAAGATAAAAGTTACTTTTTGTTAGAAGTGAAAGGAAAAAAAATAATTCCATCCTATCCAATAGACAGGATGTGTAAATCGCTGGGTGAGGGCAAATATGGACAATGGTTCCTGTTCTCACAGTTTTTAATGTAATAGGGGAAAACATACACACAAGTAACTCCGATACAAGACAAACAGACTGATGCCGTAGTAGAGAAAGTGGAAAGAGGAGATAAATTCTGACTCTGCAGTTCACAAATGTTGGGTGGAGGGAAGTGCTACTTCAGGTAAGCTTGCAAATGCAGGAAATCATCACTACAGGAGAGAAAGGACATTTTGAGTGGAAATGGGAGAAGTGGCAACTCTTAGATGTGTTTTGGGAACCCTGAGAGTGCATGGGGGTCAAGGGGAAAGAAGTTTGGTAAGCAACAACAACAAAAGTGAAGGGAAACAAAGTCAGCTGATGAACTGTCATGAGCTGCATTTTACAAAGTATACGTTTATTCTCTTTCAGCTGAAGGGCTATCGATAGCTTCTGAACTAGGGAATGAAAAGACAGAAGATGCAAGAGGATTATTTTTCAAAGTGTAAAAACCAAGTGTGGAAAAGTAAAAAAAGTGAAAGTGATTGGGAGGGTGCTAGAAAGCACAGCAAGGTAACTAAGGCCGTGCCAGGCAGCAGGAGTAGAAATGTGGGAGAAGGGAGAAGTTAGATAGAGGCTGAGGAGTAAAAAGGCTCTTCAATTTACTGCTCTTAAATTTATATGCACATGAAATACTTCCTTTTTATACTCAAGGAGATAGGAGGCCCTATAACCAGATCAAAAAATAATGAAATTTAAAACTTCATGATTTTTCAGAACTCTTAAGCAATTTTGATCAATTTTCATATTTGTTATCTTTAATCATTCAAGGAGATAGCAGAGCAAATATTAGAAAGCTTGTATATTAGGAAGTGAAGATAGGAAGATACTGAAAATGAATTTCACCAGATACTAGTAGTGGTGGCAATCAAAAGAATATTGATACTTGGTCTCTGGAAATTTTATTTATTTGTAATTTTTAGCCTGTGTTCCTCTGTCATTTTAAAGAAAAATATATTTTAAAACACAATTCAGAGAAAGGGATCTAAAGTGTTGCTATTTTCTCAAATAAAAACAAACAAACAAACAAAAACATCCATTTCCAGAGAGGACTAACAAAAGAGAAGTAAGCCTTTTTATTTCATTTTTTAAATTTTTTAAGATTAAAGTTAAATATATTTTAACTGATAAAGACATAAAATCATGTTTTTATGGAATAACGTGATGTTCCAATACATGCATACATTGTGTAACATTTAAAACAGGTTAAACATGTCTATCTGCTCATTTACCATTTCTTTATGGTGAACACATTCAAAATCCTTTCTTTCAGCTTTTTGAAATATACAGTATGTTATCATTATCTATAATCACCCTGCTGTGCAATAGCACACCAGGGCTTGGTAAGAAGTAAGCTTTTTCAAAGTAGGTAACATAAACCCTTGAGTCTTGCTAAGCATCGCTAAATAAATGGTGAAGTTTTTAGACGTTCCTCTACAACATAAATTTGAAGATTAATCAACTTCAATATGTGGTTTCCAAACTCCCACACAATCTCCTCCTGCAGGAATTCCTCTCTAGGAGCTATTAGCTCTTGTCTGAATGCTTCTCAATGAGATCCTGCTCTTGTCACCTTGGCTCATATCCTCTCACTCCATCTTCTCTTTCCTCATCTCTGCCTTGTACTAGGTTGAAACACTTAAGATTTTCTGTTTTTATGGGCAAAAAAAAAAAAAAAAACAATATCAAATATCAGTAATTTCATGAAGTTCAATTAAAAATTGCTTCATATTCAGCCATCCCAAAAGCCATACTCTTCATGAAATTGTTTTGATTCCCCGTGTGCATGTGCACACTTACATTTTTGACTTTGCTATCTGTTTGCAACTCTTTGCACCCCTTTGGTTTGGTTTCTACCATTACCATGTATTTATCCCTCTATGAGATTATAACCTCTGTATATGTACAGATCATCTACCATGGTATCTAGTAGAGTATGTTGCACATAGTAGGTTCTCTATGTATGTTTATTCAACAAATGACTGTTGATTTTTATATTCCAGTTAATCTTTCAGTTTTATTTATTGCCATCCTCAGTAACAGTACGTACTGTAATGTAGCTAGTCCTCTGCCCAAACTGCAGAGGACTAGCTACATTAATACACTGATTTATTGCCTCAAGAAATGTGTTGCTTCTTTTGTTGTGAAATTTATAAGGACCTAAGGCATCTATGAAGGCAGAAGAAATGTTAATGTCTGCCTGCACCCTAAAGCAAAGTGTCGAATTACAACGGGAAAGTTTATCTTTTTAGATTGTGGTCACACAGTAAATCCCCTGAAGTAATGTAAATTGTATCCACTTTCTCCTTACTTAAGACTAAATAAAAGGTCCTATAAAAACTATTGCTGTTTTTCTTTGGAATATGAAAATATTATGAAAAAAGTTTTCCCAAACAGAGATGAACAAAATACATATAAATCAATAGATGTTAGATTATAGAATGGCAACAGTGTGTTCTCCTCTTTTCTTACTTAGATATTATCAAATATGAGGATTAAAATATTTATATTTGCATAAGACTCTGGATTCAATCCCTGGCACTGCAATATAAAGTAAATAAAATAAAATAAAATATTTATATATTGTCATCATTTATGGGGAACTCAATGGTACAATGCAAATTTGATCAGGCCTATTTAGAAATGTGATGTTTATTAATACAATGAAGCTAGGGCTCAGGATGTAACTGAGTGGCACAGTACTTACCTAATATGTGCAAACTACTAGGTTCAATCCCCAGGACTTGGGGGGAAGGAGCATGGAGAATACTATGAAACTAATGATAAAAATTTCAAGTCTTTAATTTTATGACAGATGTCAACAAATGCCATAAATAAAAACTTAAAATTTATGGACCATGTCTATAATATGGGAAATTTCAAGCAATGTAAAGTTAGTTTTATCAAAGACAAGTCAAAACTAAATGTTAGCTTACATTAGGAATGCTTTTATGTGGTTCACTCATACAACCTTATACCCTTTCTTCATATAATCCTATTTATTTGAGGACATTTACGGGACATTTAACATAGTATACCTCTTAAAATAGCAATAAACCTCTTTTTTATAAAGAAATATCATACATCTATTTAAAATTCCCACACAGATAATTTTTAACCTTTTCCCCTTCCTAGCACACCAGAAGGATAGAACATACTTCTATCAGCAACTATAGATCACTGTTACAAAATATGCTATTCCTCAATACTCAAAGTGGTATACTTGAAACAGCATTAGGGCTCTGATGCCTTAATATTACTACAAAAGCTGACTGGATGTTACTTGTCCCAATTCAGCAATCTGAATCCAGTAGAATGAATTTATGCATATGGTACTCCAAGAAAGTTACTGAATGTAGTGAAGTACATGTAAGCTGTAAACCACCCAGTTTACCACATAGAATTTTTTACTTGATTTTAAATTGTCTTGATCCTTACATCTACTAAATTTAGTTTGTATACCTTTAACTTGCACTGTATATATTAAGTCCAAAACAAAATGCTCATAGTCATACAAATTCTCCTTTTTCTCTTATTTATATCATATTGTTTCAAAATATCAAAATAGACTGAGTATTGCTATGGGCATATGCTTTCATTGGTTTTCATAGATCTTCACTATTTCACAAAATTATATCAACATTTTTATAGTTAAAAGGAAATTCCAGGACAAGATGAGATTTTCTTTTAATTAACTATTCACATTTTTAATTTAGTACTTGGCACCAGGCTGTTGAATGATAATAACTATTGTCATCTAAGCATTTAAAACAATCAATGTATATTATGAGCATTTTGAGTCTCAATTTCATATATATTTGAATATAGTTCCATTCAATTACTTCTATTTGTTCAATGGCAAAACCCTCATGTTTACTCCATAAGTATTGTTTTGAAAATGTAAAAAGAATTCCAGAATACGAGCACAGAATTCTTTAGGATAGAAAGATTTATTTTCATGAATCTCAGTTGTCATTCTGTTTCTTTTGCATAAATAACTTCTAATCACTGATACCTTGGAAGACCTAATCATGGCAAAGAGAAAACGCAGTTTAAGAGTTTTTTTTTTTGTTGTTGTTGTTGTTGTTGTTGTTGTTGTTTGTTTTTTTAAGATGAAGTTTCATAGGAGAATTGGTAAAAATAATTGACATTCATCATTTAAAGATCATATGAAAAATGGAGATTGGAGATATTCAATTTCACTCATTTCCTTTTATAAACTAAAAGGAAATTATATAATTATATTTAAAATTTGATGGTAGATTCATAAAAATGGCAAGTTTATAGTTATCCCCCATTTGTATGAAGTCAGGATAGAATGAGAAACAATTCGTGTTTCTTAAAACCTATGTATTTTCTAGAGGAAAATTTTTGTTCTTCTGTGTAGGAAGATTTTAGTTTACTTAACACATCACAGAAATAAGATAATAATAATAGTGATATTAAAGTTTTAAATAGAAAAACTAAGTTTCAAAAGAAAACATTTTGTTATTTTTTTAAATGAGAACTGATCTTAGGCTAATGTGAATAATTTAAGGTATGTAAAAGGTTTTGAAGAAATTATCTCATGCTACTTAAGATTTTATTCTTGTGAAATGAGAACTCAGAGTTTCCTACTAAAATTTAGATTTTACAGTATAAATTTAAGCATATGGGGGAAATATTTAATTCTTTGTAGAATCAAATAAAGATATAATTATAAACAGCCAGGAATGAAAAACTAGTGTTCATTTTATCAACTAGAGCTATATTAACACAGTTCAAGTTTTCCCCACATTCTTATCTCTCAAGTTCATTCACTCTTTTGCAGATTAAAATACATCCGACACAAAAATGCTGGTGTTGGATGCATTGATCATAGTGCTAAGCTGAATGAATATGACAGAACTGCTGCCACCAGGCTGGTGGTCAGGATCTTTATTCCAGTTCTACGGAAACAAAATTCTTCCTCTTATCTTTTGATGAAAAGGAAAATATTCCTTCTTGAAGAAATGGGGAACCATGAAAAGATGGTTCACATCTTGGAGTGAGCGGACAATACCTTACTCCATCTGTGCATGTGTGGTATGCTTTTTCCAGGGTAGCAGTAGAAAATGCCCTACTAAATTCCCCATACCTTTTCTCCCTGGCTAGAGATACACAAAAAAATAAATTTTAGTTTTCACTTTAAAGCCAGGATGCAACATCCATCCTATTATATTTAGTAAATCTTATTCTCCTATATTCTAGCTTTAAAAAAAAAAGTGCAGCCATTTAGTTTTTAATTGCAAAGGGATATTATTTTCACGTACTTATAACAAAAATTTCCCTTTCCTTTCTAATTCATATTGCCATTCTTGCTTTTTGCAATACTAGTGATTGAACCCATAAGTCACATCTGCAGAGTTCTTTATTTTATTTTACTTTATTTCATTTTATTTTTTAAGACTTGTTCTCACTAAGTTTCCCAGGTTAGCCATGAATTTGTGATCCTCCTGCCTCAACATTCTCAGAGTACTTGGGATTATAGGCATGAGCCACTAAATTTGGCCCATATTTCATATATTTTTGGAGGGGTGGTGTACTGGGGATTAAATTCAGGGGCACTCACCCACAGAACCACATACATCCCCAGCCCTATTTTGTATTTTTTTTAGAGACAGGGCCTCACTGAGTTGCTTAGCACCTCACTTTTGCTGAGGCTGACTTTGAACTCCCTGTCCTCCTATCTGAGCCTCTGGAGCTGCTGAGATTACAGGCATGTGTCACGGTGCCCAACTCATATTTCATTCTTAATGACACCGTTTATAATTCTAACATATTATAGATTGGACTCTGAAGTAGATAAAAGTCGATAAAAATTCTAAGAAATATAACTTAAAGTCGATAAAAATTCACTTAGAGTCAATAAAAATTCTAAGAAATATAACATAAATGTGGGTTAAGGTTATATAACATCATTTTGTAATTGCATGCATATAATCTATAACAAAATTTTTCTAACTTCCTGAACTTGCCTTCAACATTATATTGAAATTTATTCAAATTTATGCAACACTGTTTAACAATTGGATTTTACACGATTTAAGAGTTTACTGCCAAATGATTTCAGACAGTTTTGCTGCAGCATCAATTAAAAAAGATTAAAACACAAGAAAATTCTTTAAAATTTACCATACTTTTTGAGTTTATAAAATTGATAGCTGTGACCAAAACAGCTATAATGGATTAAAAACAAAAATGCAACTACTTTGATCATTAATGAGTGCAAAAGTATTGCTCACAATCTCAGACTCAAGCTCATTGTTCACTTAGTACAACTGGTACCATTCCATATTCTGCCTCATTGTGTTTCTGCCTTGTTCCTTGGACCAAGTTTCAGTCAGTAATGGGATGGGTACACAGACATGTGAGGTATATGTCCCAGTGTCCCTCTAATTCTGTTTGACAACTTGAAGATCTTTGTCTCAAAGTCCTGAGTTGGTCTCTCTGTTACACCTATCCCTCTCGGATGTGGCTGTTACCTGTGGCTACTTACCACCCTGCTCCAGTTAGACATTGCTCACCCACAGCTGGCTCTTGGTGAAGCTCTCTCATGGGATATCTTTATAGAAACTGTTTTCTACCAGTTATGTATGGTTCATGTCACTAGGTCTATCTAACTCTGAGACTGGCTCTTCTGTTGAGATTCCTTTGCTCAGATGTAACCATAGGACTGATTCAAATTGAAGTTTTCTCCTGAACTATGCCTGGTTAACTCAGTTCTAAATATGAGAATGGAGTTGGAAGTAAAAACAATATATACCTGTTAATCTAAATCTAGTGCATTACCCCCTTCTCTGGTTTGCTAACTAACAAAAGTGGTCTTAGATTTACTTTTGCAAGCATAATTTTATCTGTAGTAAGATAATATGGTGTGACCCATGATTCCTAATCTTATGCCTTTAAGTGTCTTGGGGATATCACTCCATTTTTGGTCTTCAAAGATGAAGACTAAAGTAAAGAATGTAAATTTTCACAAGTTATGTTAAGCTAGTTGATCATCTGTTGCCTATATAAATTATACTAATGCTTAGGTAAATTAATTATATCCTAATGATAGAAGCTACTTATGGAATACTTACAAATCCTGTGCTTACTGTGTTTACTGCTGTCAAAATTTTCAAGTATAGTGAATAGTAAATTTGAAATTCTGCCAAAGTTGTCAAATATATGTCCACTTCTCAAGCCCTGTGTCAAAAGCTGAAGTCAAAATTCCATATGCATACGTAAAATATCCACAGAAGTAGAAAAATGAATACAATATTCATTCTTTAACAATTTAGTCAAACTATGCTTTGACCCTCAGAGGAAGGAAATTTCTAAGGCTCAACTAATGTCAGTGTAAATGAAGATGTATGTTCTAACAAAGTAGCTTCTTTAGATATAAAACAGAAGCAGTGAGCTACAATACTGTCAGCTAAAGTTGTCTGACACACTTTGCCTAAATTGTGGGATTTCACACCACGGATGTCACATAGCATCTGTATAGTTCTATAAAAATCCTTCAAAACCCTATAGGAACCCACAAATTTCCACAATTGGCACGGTGGGGATATAACACATTTTAGCTGAAGGTACTGTACCTCTGGGAGGATCTTTTTATTAAGAGGAACTAGAATGAGTTGTAAGTGCCACATATGGGGACTGGAATAATGTAAAAAAGAACAGCAGCTACTGATCCACACTTGTAGCACTTTAAAAAAGGGACGAGACGATAAAGAGCTGGCATCATCGTAAGCTCTGTACAATCACTTTGCAAAGCGATCTCAAAGCTAACTAGCAAAGTTAATGAAAAAGTTTAGAGATTAAATAAAAATGGAATTAAATCAGAACAAAAATTATAAAAGGCCCGGAAAGGTTAGGGGGGGGAAAAAGAAATTAAAGGTAACTGGAAAAGTGTTAATGAGAAAATCTGTGACAACATATGTGAGGCCAAAGACTGCTTTTATGTTTAGAACTTCATACCGCCACATAATGATCCAAAACATCAGCAAAAATAGTACAGGCTTAACAGGAATGAAAACAATGAGAGAGAGAGAGAGCATTCCACTTGCTCAAGTTGTCAGTCACTTTCAACTGCTTTCCTCTGAAACACAGAGCCACGCCAATTTCTAATGCTTTTGTCCACAGAGAGAGATCTAAGATCTGTAGGGATTTTATATAAAATATCACCAACCAAAGGTGTAGGATCTTCAAATTCTACATGTGCCTGTAAACAGCAATTTAAATTTTAAGGCAGTCAATGAGACTAGAAGGAAGAAAGGTAATATTATATTTTATTTTCACTATGTTTTATGACAATTCACAGTTTAGATTTTCAGTACTATTTTACAAAAATAGAGTCTCATAGTCACTTTTAGCTGCCTTTGGGGGCAGACTATTATTGACCAGAGAGGTTAAAGCATAATTTTGGAATTACTTTGCTACTAAGACACTCAAGAAGCAAAGGATATTGCCAAGATGCCTGGGACATGTGGTATACAGAAAGTTTGTGGGCCTGTAGAACATGCCTTCAACACACTGATCAAATCGATAATAGATATTATCTCTATTGCAATACTGAAAAAGTACTACGCTACTCCTTTTACATGATGCCTTTTATTTCCTTACCCTAAAGATTTGGCTTCTAAGGACCCAACAAATATACTTTCTACTCTTACACACAGCATCATAACATTCTCTATAGAAATCATCAACTCAGACTTTAACTATTTGCCTTAATAATAAGAAAAAAATAATCATCACTTGTAACTCATATAGAATATTTAGCAAGTAGGACTCTGAAATGACATGGAGGCTTAGGGAATGACACATAAGAGATGATCTAAAAGCTCAACAGTAGGAGACTCTAATAATCAGAAGGAGGACAGCATGCCAACGGGAGGCTCTGTGCGCAAAGGCCTCAATACAAAACCAGCTTGGGAAGAATATTCATTTTGATCTCTAGAAACAAAATTTGGAAATATAAAATGAGAATCTCATTTAACATTTTACAAGCGATGTAAGAAGGCAAACCCGAGCCAACTTACTGAGAGTGAGGAGAAACCATTGCTTCATAAAAAGACAGAGCTGAGCTGAAGATGGTGGGTTTATCATTAAACTCCTCTTTTTGCCTCAGATTAGGAAGGAGCAAGGGACTGGACTGATTCTTTTAGTGTCAGTTCACCTTTCAGGTCTAGTCCAGATGTTTTCTCCTTTCACCCACTTAACACATGGGAGAAGAAAATAAGTTTAAATTATATCCACCTAAACACAAGATGGATTCTTAACTTTAAATAGTTTTTAAAGAAGTAAACGTCCATGTAAAATAGAAAAAAAATGAAAGAAATTTTAATCCTTATTCTTAGGAACTCTGAAAAAGGGGACAATAGGGAATAACAGGTGTGGAGGTACAAGTGGGAGGAGTGTTGTAAATTACAGTGATACTCAGCTCAGATTCTTAAAAGAAGTTTCCTTTAGTTCAGACAATGAATAATGGGCTGGGGATGTGGCTCAAGCGGTAGCGCGCTCGCCTGGCGTGCGTGCGGCCCGGGTTCGATCCTCAGCACCACATACAAACAAAGATGTTGTGTCCGCCGAGAGCTAAGAAAAAATAAATAAATATTAAAAATTCTCTCTCTCTCTCTCTCTGTCCCCCACTCTCTCTTAAAAAAAAAAGAATAATTCTGCAACTCTGAAGAGCAGCAGAAAATAAAGATTAAAAAAATCAGGTATTCATTTTGGAGCATCAAGTAGCTGATTGAAGAGTCAAACAAGTTTCAAAAACTACTATGTATACAATGCCACCTGGATTTACCCTTTCCAACTTTTTCCTAAAATCCTCTTAAACATTGAACTGATATTTGTATTGCAAGATTTCAATAACTTTTTTCTTTTAATTCACTTTAAATGAAATAGATAAAATTTAACAACGTCTGGTAGGATAATCACAACTGAAGTCAGAGGACCTGCTAAGTCCTATTCACATAAATTTGAACAATTACAGAATGCATATTAATTAAATAATTACAACTAGAACTTAAAATCATATTGTATCAATGTCTAGAAAAATATTTTAGTCTCTCATAAAGAAGAACGTTATGAGGGAGGGGAATGGGAATATGAAAAACAGTAGAATATATTAATATATTAATAAAATTCCTGTGTTCATATATGAATACATGACCATATCATACACAACCACTAAAACGGAAAGTTATATTCCATGTATGTATGTCAAAATACATTCACAGTCATATATAACTAGAAAGAACAAATAAAAAAAATTTTAAAAAGAGACAGACGTTATGTTTAGTTGTTTTTCCTAAAAATCTCCCTTGTTCTTCCTTTTTCAGAATTCTCGGAGAATCATGGATTTTATTCTTGTGGGTCTTTACTTTGTGAATTCAAACTCTTTCTATAACTGTCATCTCCAATTTGATTCTTCATATTCAGTATCATACCTTTATTGAACGCTTACTCAGTCTACTAGAATGTGTTAGGGCTTTCATATAATATAGTGTGCCCAAGACATTGTCTGTTCTTAAGGGGCACACCATTAAGTTATGGATATCTGAAAAATGAGCATGCAGGTATGGATGAATTCTTGTGTGCCAAAACAGACACGTGTTAATGCCAAATAATGGTGTAAGGAACAAATAAGTCTCCTGGAGTTGTGGAGCAGAGTACAGGTCCTGACAGAAAAATTACTCTGAAAGCCTCTTTGGAAGTAGGACCAGTATAGTAAGAAAAGGTGGAGTTTACACAGAAAAAAGTAGAGGAGAGGCAGATTAAAAAAAAAAAAAAAGGGGAAGAAAGGCAAATAGTATACAACAATGTAAATTCACAAGCTTGGCAAAAGCTTTCATTCAGGGCTCTGTAAAAGCAAAAACTGAAATGAAAGGCAAGTATTAAAATATAGTATAAAATCTGGATGATAATCTGGAGTCTCGTGCTCTGCAAAAGTAATTTCTAAAAAGCACTAGTTCTCTTTGATTCAATGTTCCTAATTCTTCATAACATCTTTCCTACCAAACTCAGGTGTATACGTCCATTTTCAACCAAGTGGAATTTTACTATAATGGAGTTGAATAATAAGACCTAAGAATATTTAAGTACTTTGATTCCACAGTTAAAATTCTGAACCCATTATTTTCCCTCTTTTAGCCTCTCCTTGGTGTGTCTTTTGTAGGCTTTTAGAGTGGCTATGATTTTCCCTCATTTTCCTCTTTATCCCCAGCTTTAAGTCAGTTATTTAGTTGGCATTTCTTTTCATAGCACTTCTTGTTTCAACTGTTTTCCACTTCAAGTCTTATACTTAAGCCAGATACTCTATTCTGCAAGTATTAATCTTCTGCTTCCAGTTCCTCCAGAATATCCAGAATATCTTACTATACATAACTTCTATTAAGTCATGACTCTTTCAGTACAATTTCAGATGATTACATTTCTTATTGTATAACTCTCATTGTATCAAACTCAAGTTCATAACATTAACAAACTCATTAACTAAAACATCATGGTTTGATATTTAAGTCACTGACTAAATGTGAGTGCATAGTCAGGTATCACCTTCATGTATTCTCAAATCTATTTTTCTTTATGCATTTCAATTTCTATAAAACCTATTTCTCCCTCTTTTCTAGGCACATATCATGAATCCTGATTCTGGGTTAGGACTGTTCTCCCTGTTTGAATTGTTCATTGCCTACAAATTCAGATAACATTTTCTTTCTCAAAAATACATTAATCTACTGACTCTGAGTAATATGCTCCCTATTATAAATTCCTGTCATATTGTTTCACTGCTATTAATCTGCTTACTTCCTGAATTATAAGAGGAGGTAGAAAGGAAAGGGATTACCTAGAAAACTGACCACAAATTTATGGACTGCATGAAAAGGTATTAAAACACTAAATGCAAAACATGTTTGTATTGTTTATAGTTTCATGTGTAGTAACAATGGCATATTACAATAAGTAACGTAAGTCAGCACCTAGGAACACAGAACCATGAGGCACAAAGAGCAATTAGTATGCTCCAGGCACTCATTTAATCTGTAAGAATCTTATGAGGTAAGTTCTACTACTTACCTCATTTTCAGCTGAGAAAACTGAGGAAAGAAAGGTTAAGTAACTTGTTCACTTCTATTTAGCTATTAAATTAGGAATCTGGAACTGGAATGCTGACAATCTGGCACCAGAGCCCATGCACTGAAACCACCATGGTCAACAGAGTATTGACTATGACTATTTATTGACTATCACTACTGACTATTGACCATGTTTTTAATTCTATCAGTAGAACAAACATCCTGTAAGACATGTACCATGATTTCATTTCAGAACATAAATATATGCTATTTAAATGTTCCATCACAGTTTTTCACTTCTGTTTAATTTCCAAAGTACTTTTGAACTGTATTTAATTATATGCAACTAATTTGAACTCAGAGAATTTGATCAATATTTTTTCTTTGCCTCATAATGCACACAAAATGGCTTAAGATTATTTAAGTACAAGCATCTTGAAACTATACAGATGAAGATACAGAACACTGAACTGATATTCCATAAATATTTAACACTTAACATACAAAAAAGTTAATGATAATAGCGGAAACAGAGTGAAAGAATGAATGTTGACTCAAAATTTTGCAAGTTAATTAAAAATTTGATTTTAATTTATGTTACTTAGACCAAGACAAGATTTGGGCTCTTTCTAATTTTCTTTTCTGAAATCTATTTCCAATGAGCCAAGAAACCTTTCTTTTTATCTTCAGAAGATATAAATAAGCATTTTTCATATACACTAACTCATATAAGCATAAAATGTATGATGTATTAACTATGAACATTTTAATTTTATAAACTCAGAGCAGCAGTACATCAGGCATTAAATATACAATTTTTATATATTGTTTTACACATACTATTATTTCTCTGAGATATTTCATGATTAAAGTTTAATTAAATTAATAATAAAATGAAAAATCTGAAATAGCAATTGCCAAATGAAAAATATTACTAACCTAACAATGCCATAACTTAGCCCAATTATTATTTCAGGTTTTAAAATATAGTATTTAATAAACTATTTTATTAAATCATTAATTTTTTATTTTAATCTTCCTAGCACTGGACAATTACCTAAAGAAAGTATTTCTTTACCTATTTTCTGCATGTGGTTTGCCACGACCTCTGCCTACTGCACAGGAGCAAAGGGAAGTGCACCATGGTTACTGCACATGTCTATTTTAAATGTCTTTCATTTCTCTGAAATAAGGCTTTTTCTAAAGGAGGAAAACAGGATCTAACTCTTGTTTGCTCTTTAAAGTTTTATTGTTTTAGCATTTTGTACAGGGAGTGAGCATTAGCATACTCAGGAGAACTGCTGAAAGTAAAAGGCCTCCAGCTACCCACTGCACGGCTGATAGGATAAAGCAAGGATATAAAAACTTTTGTCTGATTGCTCACTTCCCTTGTTTTAGAGTACTGCTACTCTCAAGAGCATATATTCATGTTCTTTTTACTTCGAGTTTTATTACTTCTTTTGTATTATTTAATACATCTAAAGACACTTCCAAAAGACAAATTTTTCCATTTTGGAAAAGTAATGGTTTGGAACCTGATGAAACACATTAACGTTCACAGTGTGTTTTGCACAAAGGTGATAGAGTAAAGGTGCTAAAGAGCAATTAAGCATATGATCTTAGAGACATTAATATGACGAATAGAATGAAAATGTTTTTAAAAAGTCAACAAAAACAATATTAAATGGTCACATGAAAAGATCATATTTTTGTATTTCTCTTTCGTGTCTTTGACCAGATATTTAATGCAAAAATAAATAAATAAATAAAAGAGGAAGGAAATATCAATGAGGGAAAGGACTAATCCTACATCATGAACTTGAAGTTAGACTTATATTATGCTTAATTGTAGGAGATATGGACATAAGTTACAACTCATCCCGACCACTGAGTGGTGTGTACATTTCATTATTCAGATTCTAATATTTTTCCCTGAAATTCCAAGATCTACCAGGGTCAGTACTTTTCAGTAAACAAGAAACTGATATTCTTGACACTACTGAATAAGATCAGGCATTTTTAAAAGTGTCATACACATTTCTGAAATCCACAATACATCAATTTTTAATACTTCCACTCTCTCAGCTCCATTAAAAAGATGGTAGGGGAAAGATTTTAGAGTAATTAATGATATAGTTAGCTGCTAAATATTAATAGGAACCATAGTCTTGCATAAAATATAACATATAAACCTTGCCAATACAGACGCACCAGTAATTAAAGTTGAATATGTAATTACACTGATTTATAAGACAGGCAAAAAGTTACACTTTACTAGCTTCTATGTAAACTGTGGGTAAAAGTTAAACTTTGCATTTTACGGTTTATAAAAATGGGCAATGTCTTGACTACAGTTCATAAATGGTTTAGAGTCCTGTAATAGTAGTAGAAATTATGATAACTTATTCTATCATGAATATTCTTATTGCACCACACAAACCAAACTGTGATAATGACCCATAAGACATAGATTCATCTTAGACACTATGCCCAGAGAATGTTACTAGTAGTAAGAATTTGTGGAGGACTGCTAGAACAATAATACAGGATGTTTGAGAGAATCTATAAGATGTATTAAAGCTGATTTGGGTACATTTTTTTCATCTTATGAGCACAATACAATTTACCTTCACTTCAACTTGTACTTTTTTACTTTTACTTTTTTACTTTAGAAAAAAACAACACATGAATTTTAGAAGCATATGAATACATTTTCTTCCCCTTAGGGAGTCTGTTTACCAACTTACATGTGTGGCTGAGGTGAGCAGCCCGGACTGCTGTTCCCATTGCTGTCGATGTGGTCCAGGGAACCATTGAGGTCTTCATGGACGGCCTGCAGGAGGCCACTGGATGCATTATTGATCAGTCCAGGGTTACTTAGCAAAGGTAAACTGCTCTCTGCCAAAGCAGCCTAGTGAAATGGAGAGGGTATAAGATAGCTTTAAAGATGCTCTTCAAAGTAATTTTAAAAGCATATATCTTCTTTTAGAAGTATTCAAATAAAATGTATGGGAAAAACAAAAAAATCCTAATTGGCTACCAGTGGCAAAGAAATCAAGAGTGATATGAACATATAAACAATAGTTCTAGAAGCAAACTTTCTCACTCATGTTTTAACCTTCCATATAATAAAATGTTGAATCATTGCATGTTGTGAAATACTCCAGGATAATATAAGCAGTTGTTCTGCTTTTTAAAAATGACCAGAAGTTAACTCAAAATAAAGAAGTCCTGACATTTGCCTTCTCTGCATAAAAATTATATATTATAATTAAACTTTAAAGTTTTTGCCACAAGCACCATGTTCCCCAACACTATGATGTGAAATCATTTATGACAGCCTGGATAAATATTAATGCATAGCCACATGCATTTGCAAAAGCTTCTATCAATCTAGCATTTGCAGGAAAACCGAGTGTTCCAGATTTTGCCACAGGGTGTCCTTCTTGCTTCTTCACATCAAAAGTAGCTTGAATTAGAACCAGTGCTTTTCACAGTACTAGGTACTACAACTTATTTGGATGATGATAAACTATTAAGAACAATCACAAGCCCACCTAAATGCAAATCATGCAAAAAAAAAAAGAAAGAAAGAAAGAAAGAAAGAAAGAAAAACATTCAAATGGAAGAGAGCATTTAATGATATTACCTGCAAACTGGCATTAAGAGCTGCTCCATAGCCTAAACTGGTAGGTATATTTTTTACTAAGGTTGGGCTTCTGGAAGAAAATATATATACAGATGGTTTGTAAATTAAAATATAAAATATGTGTATATAAATAATCTCAGCTAAAAAATATGTTCTGACTTGTTTCACAATCCTCATCCAGAGTGGATATATTAAGGCCACAGAAATAAGGTGATATATTTCAAATACAAAAGTCTCCACACACTACCTAGCAACACGGTCCTGGAATAACTGAAACTTTAGACTATGGTATGCAGGCAAAGGGGACATGACCTTGAGAATC
>NC_138184.1:190136256-190168756 GCF_964194105.1 Spermophilus citellus
TATCAAATGTGTGGGCCGTCTCAACTGAGCCACTGCACATGAGACCATAAATCTCTACTATCATATCAATTTTGAAGCTTCTTTTGTACAGTGTATAAATTTTAGGGTTTTTTTGAGGGGTGTGAGTATTGACCACTTTTCTTTCAAACCAATTTGAGGCCAGTAGTACAGTTTCCCACTTCAGATATCGCTAGTTCCAAAGGGAACTTTAAACTGTGGTTTCATTTTAAATCGCTCATCTAAGATTCTGTATTAATTGCCCACCATCAAACGCAATTAGCAATTCTTTCATGTGTGGTTTATGTAATGTAATACTTCAATTACATTATTCATTCAGGTTCTGTTTTGGATTATAGGCTGAAAATTCTTTATTAGTGTAGATGTAACCATGCTGCTGGAGTTTTTAAAAATTTACTGATTGAATAATTAATTGGAAAAGAACAAGCTGCAGATTCCTGATGGATTTATGAGACAATTATTCTGTCTTGTGATTATCTACATTATACTATAAAAGGAATGAGGGGGGAAAATCTTATTGAAAAGAAAGTTATATATACAGATTAAAAATTCTCAAAAGTTTTTTTTTATTAAAAAACAAACATTCTAAAGTTAAAAAATTGTATGTCAGATTTAAAAAGACATGTCTCTTGCTTTCTATGAAGTATGTGTTTACAGAGCCCTACAGATAAATACACTACAAAGGAAAGGCTTTGCAGAAATACCTTAGCAGAGTTTAATCAAATACAGCCTCTATGCAAAAAGATAATTTTGAATAATATTAATTGGTGAAACATACTGAGACACTAGGAGAAAACCAGACAATACACTCTATCTTCTGTCACCTTCCCCAATACAAAACCAAATGTCCTTTTTCACAAAAACAGAGGAAGAAGCAAGGCTGGCAATCGCTAGTCATCAGGCTATACAGGGGCCTTATTAAAAAGTATCCTACAAACTTTCATTAAACTAGAGTTACCCAGTTGATTACTCTAAGTTTCTGTGCAAACATTAGCTGGGTGAGATAACAAAGTATATTCTTTTCCACAGTCTGTGTATCTGACTATATTATCAGGTGGAGCTTAAACCTCATATATTCTTGAAGGAAACTGCAGTTTTTATTTTCCATAATCACCCATTTCCCTTTTGTGATGAGCTCTCTGAATTAACATTACGTATAATATACAGTAAAGCATATCAATATGTGAAATACATCTTAACTGAAATAACCACCAAAGAAATAGGACAAAATTGACCGTAAAAGTACCATGACACTTTGACAAAATATTTGATAAAAAAATCTATTTATATGTATCTTATGATTGATCTAAGTCTTTGTCGGAACACCACATACCTTCCTATTTATGATTGGTACTGTTACTGCTTTTCAGGTGGCTCAAAGTGGATTTCCTTTTAATATCTGTAAACCTATCACAGAAAGATATTCTCTCTGGCTCCAGCCTCAAGGCAGTGATTTGAGCACTGATAGGTGTACTTTGTTTAGTGTCACCCATGGTGTAGATTGGATAGATTTTGTAAAAGATAGCATTACTTTAAAAGAAACATACAATTTGACAAGAGATTGCATTTTACTTTCATTTTATTGCCATATTTTTCATCACACTCATTGTTTTCTAACTGTCACTAAATTGTTCATTTTCTTAGTCTGTTACCTCGGTAGAGCTATTTACTGTTTATAAAGCAATATGCACTTACAGGTTTGGGAGATGGTTTGGGCTCTGAGGGTCGCATGTGCAAGTGGGTCATCATTGCTTGAAGACGTTCCCGTTCTTTAGAAAGCTGTTAAGAAAGAGTGAGATCAGAAGCATTTTAGAAATGACTGATACAGCTATTTTATTGCAGTGATACATCTTATCATTGAGCTTGTCTCAGAGTAATGATTCCTGCATATAAAAGTCTGTGTCAGTAGGAACTTATCTAGGAGGAAATGCAACTTTAGCTATGGAGGGGGGGGAAACTTTTATAGCTTTCCTTATGTTAAAAGGTCAGAGAAAACAAATAACACTTCATCTTTTTGTCAATAAGAGAATTGAGGTCACAGTTGCCTCGACAGTAACAAGTTACCGAAACCATAAATTAGAAGGCCCATGGTGTCTCTTTAAAGTCCTGTGGACACTGTTAGCAATGGACTAGTGCCAACAGCTGTGAAGGGGTGAAGGGTTCTCAAAGCGAAGTGCCTGCCAGGATTGTCTACACACTTCATGCATTCCCACTGAGGTCCAGTTAGTGCCCCCTGCAATCTGCCATCATCAATCTAATTCAATAGAGTGACAGAGACCAGGCAGTGTGAAACGCTGAACTCTGCCACGGAGTCGGCATCTACACTTGCACTGGGTCTCATTACAACTGACGGACCTTACTTTTCCATCAGTCAGACACGGCAGAAAAAAAAAGATAGAGAGGCGTAATTGGTCACACTGCAGACTGTCATCAGCTGAACTCTTATGTTTTATCCACCTTTCATAAATGGTAAACAGGTTTACAAAAAGCTTTTTACATTACAACAGTGATGATGCCTTTTATGTGTCCTTGATAATTTTACAACTCACAAGAAAATAGTTTTTAGTTTTTTTTTTTTTTTTTTTTTTTTCTGGAAGAAAGCAACAACAGTGAGTTTGAAACAATTTAAGAAGTAGTAAACAGTGCGGGAAAAAAAAATGCCTGTTTAATTAGATCAAAGTATTAGTTTGAGAAAAAGTAATCTTTATGATACAATATTAGAGGAAGTCTTGAAAGGTTTATAAAATATAGCCAAAGTGAGATATAATTGCTTTCTGATCAGTTTTGAAAATTCTCTTTATTTTTGGCCAAATTCTGTTTCAATATTAACAGAAAAAGTTTTTAAACATAAAACGGCTGCATTTACATAATTTATTTATTACCTCTGTGATATACATCATTATTCTAGACAAAGACAAAATAGTGAGAATTTCTGTAAGTTTTAAAATTACAAATACATTTGAAGCAGAAAGGAAGTTCTCTTTCAGGGCGTGACAGACATAAAACTTTGAAGGCTAGTCTTTTGCTAAAATATAAAATCCTCTGGGGGGGGATGGGAATCAAGATGAATTCATGGAAAAACCATCTCTGTAATATAATCCTACCTTGCTGGGGATTTGGTCCAAACTGTATGAGGAAAAACATAAATCTGACAGTTTTGAAATAGCCAAATGTAGAGAATGTGGCCTAAAGATTATACAGGCCTAAGTGATAATTACTTCGTAGTATAGCAATCCATCCTGAGTTATCAGTTCTTGCCATTGTAAAAAAACAACCTGAAATTCCACATTTCTCAATCAGTCACTGTTTCTGAGATAATAAGATGTAGCCTACAAGATGCGGCATCTGTTCAGTACTTGAATGAACACACCAGGATTCTGAGAAAGGAGTCCATTAAGTGAGCATTTGACAAACCTGTATTTCTAGCTGTTGTACCACCTGCATTTGCACTCGACATTGGGCAGTGCTTCGGTCATCCAATGCATGTTCATTGTTAAGGTGCCTATGCAAACACAAGACACAAAACAGTACATCATATGATGCCTTCCTTGGCAGTATATGCTTCTCTTAAAAGGCACTATGTCACTACGTTGAACTCATATGTTCCTCTGTGGTGGGCAAGTAGAATGCCTTGAAACTACAGAAGAAAAAGTTCAATATACTCATACATTTAGTGAAATTATGCAATACAATATTGAAACTCTTCAAGTGGTTGGTTGTTAAAAGTGTTGTTCCTATTATGTTTTTTAGTGAGCAACATGGTATTTCACCAGGATGTGATGGTGAGTTATGTCAGGATGGCATCTAATGGAAACACTGATACGCTGAAAGATAATTTGTTGTTATTAATAAGTAAAGTATATTGAAGATTCTTATAATCAGAATTATAAGATTAATATCCCATGTCTAGAGTCTTAATTGGGAGACATCTATTCTAACTTACACAAAAACAGTGAAAGTTGATCCTAATGATCTTACTCTAATCTTGAATATTTATTAATCTATTGTTGATATTATTATTACACTACAACTCAGTGTATAAAATGTCTCTTTGAAGGTATGAAAGGTATGTTAACAAACCAAAAGCAATTTAGTAGAGTAGCATCTCCAATGAACACAAAAAGACTCAACAATATGTACTTTGTAATTTGAAATATATAATTTATATGATTACTTCCCAGATTAAAACAGTAAGCTTCATGCAATTCAATGTCTTTTGGTGTGTTTATTTCAACAAGAAGTGAACTAAGGCAGCAATTTGAGATGTTCTCATCAATGTACTAAACAGCGTAGTATCTAACAAAATATTCACGAATCTAAGAATTCACTAATTTACCTACATGAGCTCAAGTATCATTTAGAATGATAGGGTCCAAAAAGTTCATTATAGTATTGAGTATAATCAACAAATACATTTTGTGCTCAAATTGTTTATCTACATATCTTGAAGTTAATAATGAAACAGAAATATGTAGACATACATATATTTAATATATATGAAGAAGAATTTAAAGAGGTTTCACTGAGAAATAACTAATTTTTGAATAAGCAGGCTTATTTGTCAGCAGATCTAGGTTCAGTAATTATAAACCTTTGCTCCTTTCTTTCCCATACCTGGATAAATTAGACAAGTTTGTTTTAATATCCCCTCATTGATCATAACAACAAAACCTCCCTGTTTCTCAGCATAATTGTCAGTCTTGGTTGAAGAGAAACTGTGAACCAAAATAGCGAGGTGGAACAGGTCATGCTGGAGTTGTGTGGCTAGAGCTCAGGAGAGGCACTTCCCCTCCACCTGTCTGCTCTAAGCTCCGCTCCGGCAGGTTCTGTTATGAATCTAATTGCAAAGAAAACTAAAATTCACTGGTACTCTCAAAAGAAGCGATGGAATGTTAAAGTCAACCAGAGGTTAGCTCATAGTATAAAGTGCAACTAATTCCTAACTCAGAAGACAAGATGTAAAAATTGTTTTTCAGAATTTTTATCTCCAAACTTTAATGAACAATGAGACAATTTCCTAACAATGTAATATAATAACCCGTTGTATTCTTAAGGTTTAATATTGTTGTATTTTTTAAAGAATTTTTTCACTATGCTTCTCTTGGGGAACACAAATAATTTATCCCACAATCAGTCTAAAGAATGCATATTTTAAAAACTGCCTCAGCTATAAACAAAGATAAGGGTATAAATAGAGCAAACAGGATAAGAAGATCCAGTTTCACAAAAAAAGGTATATTCAGCCTAACATGTTTATTTTTGCATGAAATCACTTTTTTAAAAGGTTTTTTATACTTGTTTACTTCTGAGTGATAATCATTATCTTATATTTAAAGAACCAAAAAAAAAGTACAAAATGTTTGCATTATATACTTGGGTCTTAGAGACCTATTCAATTTATCTATGCAGCTTTTATTAGAATAGAGACTGTAGACTACAATAATAGTCAATGAGGTTTTGTCTTGATTGAATTTTTCAGTGGAACACAAAAGAACCTTGCCATTAAAATAGTCCTTTATTCTCCTGTATGAAGGCGAAAGGTTTTTAAAGTGTTGTGATGTTCAGTAATGAGCCTCTATCTAAATTATCATTGGTGACAAACTCACAAAGCACTTTTCGAGGACACATAGTTATGAAATGCCAGAGCTGCCACTTTCTTTCCTGTAATTATAGGCTAGCTTGCAGCCCTTCAATGATCATTTATAGAACAGCCTCCAGTGGATTACTGAGAACTTGAAAAACACATACATACCTCTGCCACATCTCCCTTCTCCTTTCCTCGCTATTGTTTACCAGTGATATGTAAAATAATAGTGCCTATTCATTCCCCCTACTTAATTATGCCAATCAAAGTACAGAAATAGTGTCGGATATAAATACAATGTAATAAGACTAAATAAATAGGCTAAGTATTAACATTAAATTATGAATTTATGTATTTATGACTATTTTGTGCCCAGATTATTCTCTTTTATGTTTTTATAACTATCTCAGGTACTACATATTGCTGTTCAAAAATTCTCTATGATTTATAAATCAAGAATGAGATAATACTGAAAAATGAGAGGATTGGTGGATTTTCTCAGTCAGTGCCTAATTGCTGTTTCAAAATGCATATGCAAAGGGACATTTCATTAATCATTTAATCATGTCCCTTGCAGGAAGTTGGAACTAATGTTGCAAATACCCTTTTCATATGAATGCTCCATAATACTATCTTATGCATTTGATATATTGCCTATGTCATAAATTATGGCTGCTTCAAAAGGACCAAGTGGGGTTGTTATCCCTGAAGATGCTTGTTACAAAACCTTTATTAAGTTTCTTTTCTTTTTTTTTTCTTATTGCTAGTTCTATTTCACAGCTTCATACTAGCCAACAATAATACTCTTTCTGATGGCAAAGGTCTGTAAATTACCCATGCAATCACTAACACCATTTCACAGGCCTGTTCTACTTCTACTGGTCTGCTAACAAGGCGATTACACACAAATTACTGAATGCCTATGAAATATTTAAATGCATTCTACTCTACTATGCATTAATAAGAGCAAAGCAAGCTCTGGAATTCTGGTTAGCTCCAGTCCCTAATGTCCCCTAATGAGCCTCTTACCGAGACTGCAGTTCAAACAGAGAGGTGAAGAAAAAATGCAAAGGGGGCCTTCAGAAAGGCAGCACTGAACAAACATCGTGTGAGCCAGTTCTAATTTATGGGTCACTTTATAGGTATATTGATTTTTGTTTTCAAAATGGAATAAATGATGTGGTCGACTGACGTTCTTTCAGAACTGCATTGAACCTGCGTGCTAGGTAGGTAGTGTGAACTAGGAAAAGACGTAAATAGGCAAAAGTCTTTCTAAAAACAATTAAGTGAGCATTTCAGGAAGACAAAAAGTAGGAAAGGATCCTTCCAATTTATTTGATGCACAATTCTCTTTAATGAAGCTATTATGGTTATGAATGCACATGGTAACTTCAATTATATACATTCCAGATTAGCAATTCAATTTTAACCTCTAGATTTTTCAAATTCATTTAAAGTTATAGCATTCTATAAGCTAAAAAGGGATCAGATTTAAATCCAAGTATGTCAGAGACTGTTTTAACAAAATGTTTCACTTGCATATCACTGGTGTTTGATTTATTTTGCATCAAGCTTTTTATGTTTAAACACTGACAGGAGTTTAAATACAAAATGTTAGCTGTCACTATTCATTTAGCTGATTATGTGAGATGCCTTAGTTTTGAGAGATGGGGGCACTGTCACCAAAAGAAACAACATTCTGACAAGTTCAAAGAATGCCTTCTTGAGGTCATAATTTTGTAGCCATGCTGCCTAGTCAAAGACAAAGAAATAGACAATACACACTAAGTAAGAGCATAATTTTTTAGAGTAGTCAGATATAAGAAAAACAAAAACAAATTTCTGTTAAATAAACTATTCTGTTTTCACTGCCTTTTCTACCAGTCTTTATATAGTATCATGCTTTAAACATTTAACTTGGAACAAAATTCATTCATGTTCATCAACTAATTGACATCTTTACTATACTGATATTTATATGGATTTTTTTATGGACACTACCCCTTCTGCTTTTCTTAAAAGAGAATTTCCCATCTTTGTATCTCAGATCATGTTTTGTTTGCTGGCGTCTGCACATGCAGCTTCAAGAACACTTGTCTGCTAACTGGAATGCTATATTGTAAACCTTTTGGCTCAAGCTCTGAAAGTCAATCCATCTACATTCAAGCTGACTTAGGTCCAATGGAATGATAATTAATTTTGCAGGCAAACTACACTAAAATTTTGTCAGACATTATTACACTTTGACATTTATAAGACAGTAATGAAGAAGTAGTATTAAGTGCTTTTAGTGATCTAGTGAGATCCTCAATTACTGGTCAGAAAACTGGTTAGCTTCTATCAACACCTACTTTATAGTGAAGTTCAAAATTTTTCCTAAATGTTTTAGCTTGGACTTGAATCTTCATCTTTTATTTTCTGTTTTTGTTTTATTACTATAAATAATCACTTCTATCTCAATCTTAATTTTTTATTCAATAGAAAAGAATACCTCAATAGCTTTATGAGAATACATGTAGGTACATCCTAGGTATATACTACCTAATAATAAGAATGACTATATGTACATTTATGACTATTTTATACTTGCTTATGTATAAAACCCCTTATATCTGACATAAGCAACTATCTGTCTATCTTTGGTGCTAGGCAAAAATAGATGCTACAGTTTGGAGGCGTAAAGTCAGAAAGGTAATTTGAGAATATTATTACATTTTCTGATGTCCTTTGTTATTTAGCATATGTAGGCTAAGCAGAGATAATGGATTGTTTCCTTCCCCCCCCCCCAAAAAAAAACCACAATGGATAAGTTGTCTAATATCAAATTAAAGCTAAAGCTGTCAATTTTATTTTTAGTGCATTTTAAAACCAATTCACTACATAACATGTCTTAAAAACCTTTATAGTAGACTCTGGATATAAAAATTTGTGAGAATGATGAACAGGGAAGGGAAACTGGGTCCTAAAGACCTTTCCAGGTTTTTGACTTGCCTGCCACCTACCCCCACCCCCCAAACTCAACTCTCTCCTTTATGACAAAAGAAAAGCAAAATCTTCTGAGGAAATGTAAGCAGGTGAGGATAACTCCATTTTACATCACACACAGTTACTGAAGAAAAGTTCATTCAATTATAAAATGCATTGTTTTATTTCTCCTGATTTTTTTTTCACATCTTTAAGGAAAAGACAGTACCAATGTGGAAAAAATATGTCTAATTAATATTTTATTTCAGTACAGTAGCCTGACATTAGTTCTGATAACAGAATTTATCACAGATCTTTGAATTAGAAAATCTAAGGCATATCATAACAAAATGGACTAAAAGAAAGACCTTAAAATCTACTATCATTAGTCCTGTCATCCCTGTAAAGTTAATGGGTTGGAAAAATGGTCAGTCTTTGAAACCAAAGTTGATATTTAATTGAAAGGAAATGCTTTTTTAATTGTAATTTCTTCAGTTTTTCTTAAAAAAATTAAAAATCCTGGCATGAATATGAAAAAGAAACATAGAAGATAAAATGAGAGTTCATACTCATCTGCTTGTTAGTAATGAAAATGATAAATATTTGAGATCAATAAAATTGTTCCTCTCCATGTGTCACAAAGCAAATCATAGTGCAGGAAAAATATACATTTTTTTTTCCCTCAAGATGTATGTTTAAAATTCTTCAGAAAGAACTATTTGGAGCCCCTTTCCCAAGAAGGTCATTATATGGCTTAAGTTGGCATTCCTAAGAAATAATAGCAATAGTCCTTAAATAATCTCAATGAGAATCAATAATACATTGATAAGGACTGAAATATTAAAAAGAAGAAATGTGAAATTAGTGTTTAAAATAATTTACACCCCTATATTCCATCTTTGACATTTTTTTTTTTTAAGGAGGAAAAAACTTAAGCAAAATCACCTAACATTTGTAAACATTTTCTTTGCTTGGAATAGTACAATGAGCTTCATGCACAACAAAATGGCAGCTCACCACTGTCCTGGTATATAAGAAGTGCAAATTTTCATTTACGGCCATTTACAAAGAGCCATTGTGGTATATGAAGCAAATTTTCTCTTAATTGGTCAGAAACGATGAAAGGTTAAAAAATCTTTGTGGAAGTCTGACTGTAATTCAGTATAAAGTTATTATGATGCCAAGTACTTGTGCCTTGTTGTTAAGGTGCTTTTCTCTATACTCTGTAGTCCATCTACCATTTGTAAACACATCTTTTTGATGTTTCTGCCAACATCCTGGCAACAAAGCAGTGCAATTTCAAATGAGCTAATTAACTTAATTGTTGATGAAGCATGAAACAGTTCATTCACCCTGTTAGCTGCACCATGACAACATAAGAGTCTCAGCCTGTGAAGTTACTCATCTCCATAAACCTATCTGTAGCTCTCCGTTTAGATCTCTCATATAGGAGAATCATGCATTGAAAATGCTTCATAAAAGATGAATATTCTCATTTGAAGAAGACCCCTTAAGGATTTTTTAAAAAAACAAAATGTGATTGTATTAAGAAGTTATGCATACACAAAATTTTGATTTTAAGCTAGAAAGGCCATGTAAACTATAATACAAATACATAGCCACATGTTTCTTTATGTTTCTGAGGGCAAAAAGTAACGACGCAAATGAAATGTAGTAATTTCTTTAGATTTTAGACACCATTAACTTTCATTTTTTAAAATTCTTGTTCTTAAATATCATTCTTCAAAGTAGGGAATATAAAATCTGTGTCTAAACAAATAAACCTGCAAAATATGCTATTTATTTAATCATAGAAAGATTTTATGACTAGGCACATATTAACTTGAATTTTCATTAGAAATGGAAAATGTAAGAGAATCCTATCTACATCCAGGTCTCCTACTTAACACTAGGCTAATATTTTCCATTCATTCAAAAATCTTACTGAATGGCCTATAAGATATTTTCATGAAAGATGAAGATGAGGTGTCCCCCCCTTAGACTGACTTTGCCAGTCCACTTGTTGGAATACACACACAGAAAACTTGACATGCCTTAGGATAGATCTTTTCATTCTTCTTCTTTTGTTCATTTATAACAACATACCTGGAACTCCCATATAATTCACACTGCCCTCCCCACCAGAAGAGTTAAAAACCTACTTTAAAAATTGTCCAAAATCTTCACAAATGCTTTCACAGCCTGGCCATTTGCAAACTCCATGGCCGTAGAGAGTGTGAGAGGCCCCAGTCTCCTCATGTGACGAGCTGTAGCAAAAGAATAGGACGTCAGATTCATCTCAAAAAGCCATAATCGTTGCAGGCTGCTAGCGCCTGTCAGGTTACGATCAGTGACAAACAGGTCAAAACAGGTCAATTCAGCTCAGAGCAGTCAGAAAAATTTAATCGTTCTATTGAATAGTTCAACTGCCAAGGCTAGATGATGTTCCAATTAGAGGAGAAATAGAGCCAAAGATGACTGTTAATAAAGGATGAAAAACTAAGAGGACTGTATAATATCATATGCTAATCCTGCCATATGACCTTAGTATAACATTTTACCTCTAAATACAAAAAAAAAATATTCTTATATGTTCAAATGGAAAAATTTATTTTCAAGAAAGCAATCAGAGAGTCATAAGACTTTTGAAATGCTCCTTTTCAAAAGACAGAAACCTTTAGGATAATTTAAATTGCTTAATATTTATGTGTGAACCATATATAATCCTACACTTGATTTGAAAAACTTGTACTATGGGACAGTATTTGTTAGCTATATCCTTATATAATTATTGCAGACTTTCGATAAGTGAGTATTATATCTGATGAAGAGATCCTAGAGAAATGAACCAACTTCTGAAGTATGTAATCATCAAATTAATCTCAATTAAAACAACAGCATGAAAGCATTCAGAGGCATACCATTTTATAATGATAAAAGCTAACATGAAATATTTTCCATGATACTTAAATTAAGGCCAGCAACTTCACACCAAATTATGGATTCTATTTTTAAATTATGCTGTAATTAAATATACATTTCTTTGAAAAAAAGTTTTATGACAGAATTTGTTGCAGCAAGGACGATACATTCATATTACATAACAGAATAACATCAATCCACCACACTTACATGATGCTTGCAACTATATATGAGCTTAAGTCACTCCCTAATGAAATCCTATATTGAATTTCCTTCACTTAAAAGGAGACTTTTCATTTTGAGCAATATTTTTTTTATTGGTTGTTCACAACATTACAAAGCTCTTGACATATCATATTTCATAAATATTCAGGAGGACCTAGAGTCATCAGAAAAATGGTCATATAAAGAACTCAAGGAACACCTTAGACAGATGGAATGGAACCTTTGAGCAATATTTTAACTTATGTACTTATGTAAATCACTTGAAAGGACATGATTAGTTAGTGATATGCCTGAATAAATAGATGGATCAAACTACTTGTATGCTCCCTTTACAAAAACAGATTTTACACACCTAAAATAAAACACTAAGTCAAAAAATTATCTAACATACACTTATTTAATATTGTTAATTGAAGGCAAATAACTTTTCTTTATGATGTTTAGTTGAATTTATTCAGATAATTACCAAATATCCACTTTATGTATTTACAAATTCCAGTACACCACAAGTATAAAAAACGGCAAACTACATTTTCTGCCTTCTGGTTTATTAGGCTTGTGCTTATATATTTGTGTAAATATATTCTCTAACTTCTAAGTACATGTTTAAAACCTGTATTAAGGGGGATGAGTATGTATGCAGCTTTAATTATTTGAAATTAAAAAACTAGATTTTAGCTTCAAAAATGGTAAAATGTTCTTTAGCAATCAGGTTAATCACAACTTCTTAGTCACAAAAGTGTATTGACAGAATTCATGCCACCTGCACTTATGAAAAATTAAATTTCCTCAGGTAAACTCCCCAACTACATCTATCAGAATGCTGCCTTTTGAATTGCACTTTTTAATAATAAAAAATATACATAAAATAAACAGTTTAATGATTTCTTTTTAACTTGTTCTAATATGCTTTGTCTCTGTTAAGAATAAATCATTATTTTTAGCTTCATCAGGGGTAGAAATAAAATCTGGTGATAGGTAAATATGGAAGGCAACAAATGAGATTTACCTGTCTCTCCTTGCATTTAGAACTGAAGACTGTCCATTCACGATGGAATGATGCGTGACTGGTGGTGATGCTTTGGAAGTGGTGGAGGAGGTAGTCGAGGAGGAACTGTTGGTAGTGAGGTCCAGCCCTCCATGCTTAATGCCATTGTCTTCCATACTGTGGACTCCAGTCACTTCTTTCCATAACTGCTGAATCTCAGCAGGACTTAAGCCAGCTATAAAATGAAAGAAAGGCCCCACTAACATAACAAGGTAAAGTTTACAGGATGGGCTTGGGCTTATTCATGGATTAATGCCAACAACAAATTCGATGTTACCAGCATTGATATACAAAAAAAGATCACTTTTACACCATCAGACCCATAGTGTTTGTCTTGACTTATGAGTTATTTGCTAAAGATTACCAACTTGAAGACAGTACAGAGAATAATAGTAATGGGGATAATATCAAAGGTTAACAAGAAAAAAAATCAAAATAAAACAAACCCCTGCAAGTTTTATTTGAAAATTAAATAATTCATTCCTTATGAGTTGCTTATACTTAACTGCTTACTAGGGGAAAACTGATGGAGAACTAGATTTTAGAAGCAGTACATTTGAAAAGAAATGAAAAGAAAGCTTAAGTAAAGAGAGAAAGACAATATATCAGGACAAAACAGTAAACAACCCAAAAAGAAAGAGTTGAAAATTATCTGGTTATTTTCTGTTTCCCAGAAAGGCAAACTATGTAACTGGATTTCATTTTGGGAGTTGAATAAACCAATGTGCTTACCCACATAGATAATTAAGTAGACAATATCTAAACCTCTCCTTCATTTATGATTGATGGATTAAAAAAAATCAACCAGGTAATTTGAACCACAATTACCTGGTTCAAATTATGTATATTTACCAGATTGTGAAACAATGAAAATAGAAAAGCTAAGCATAATCCTTTGATTTTAACTATAATTTTGAAATAAGTTGAGAAAATATTACTTACAATATTTGGCTTATGAAAAAGGACTTATTAGTGCTAAGTACTGTGCCTTCATATTTTTTTATATGCTTTATGCTCTTCAATCTTTACTACAAGCTAATGAAACTAGTATTTTTATTTTAACCAATTTATGGCTAAGGAAACGAAAAAGAGAACAAGATTCAGAATATGTCCAAGGTTACAAAGCTAATCCATAGTAAAGATATGACTGTAATACCTTTGATCTTAAATATTATATTAAAAATATTAAAATAACTGCCTAAAGATGTACAAGAGGAAATGAAGCTGTAATTATAAGGACTATCATTTATTAAGCATTTACTATATTCTTAAGCTTTACACTTGCTCTCTACATTCATAATCTCAGTTGATCTCACTGGAGGTTATGAATCATATTTTTTAGATGAGCACAATAAGTCTCAGAAATATTAAAAATACTGCCCCAAACTCAGTCAAATCATAACCAGAGAGTAGAATTCTAACCCATTACCCCTCAGCTCCAAAACCTATGCTCTTTATTACTATGTACACTTATATCCAATATAAAGAAGGAAATATTCCCACTCCCAACCCCACCCACAACAAACCACTGGGATGGTGATGAGACAAGAGATGTGTGGACAGGGTACATTGAAAAGGGCAGGGGAACAAGGGCCAGGTAATAGAGGGTGCTGGTGAGGAGGGTGAACCGAGCATTTCACCTCTGCATATAGAAAAAAAAAAATCACCAATCTAGACATGGTGGTAAACAGTCAATAGTAACCCAGAGAATTCTCACTTTTCCAAACATAACTTCTGGCCAAATTATTCATCATGGTTGTGACCTTAAATTGCATGCCTAGCACATCTGCATACAGGCAGTTTTACCGAAGCTATTGTTTCTGTGATTCTGTTTCCTTAAGATGTTAAGAAATAGCCTGAGATGAAAGAAAGGACCGGATAATTCAGTTTCTAAAGTTATTTTGGTATAATTTGATTTTTTCTATTAAAAAAGTGGGTGGCTTTACAAAGGTATTTTTTTCTGTTACATAGAAATGATTTTATATAAAATATTAATTATTGCTTTAATTCTGGCTTTAATATAGCATTCTGAAACTTCCTAACTACAACTTTTTAATTACTTGTCTGTATATGTTAGATGTCCTAACAGCAGAATTCCATCAGCAAATCCATTGTCTTGATGGCATCAGCAAACTCTTGGCTTCCTACCTGTTGCTTCTCTGCTCCACCTTCAACTCTTTCCTGGACCGCTTGTATAGCTTTCCAACTTACTTCCCACTTTTACTTTCAATGTATGAATTTGCTCTTCATATAGCAGGCAAAAATCATCTTTTTAAATGTGAATCAGATTCTATCTGTTTTCAGGCAAAGCCACCAAAGGCTTTTTATAACAATCAGAAAATGGCCCAAACAAAAGAACAAGAGAAAACAAAAATAAAACACTCATGGTGGCCTATGAGGTGGGCACTTATTATTTGGCTCTTTCACTCTGAGCCCTTCTATAACGCTCTTCATATTTAATTTAATTATTATATCAGCCTTCTGCTTCTCTAAGGCATCAAACATTTGCTCCCTTTCTAATCCTTGCCCTAGCATCCCTCCAGCCTACGCTACTCTCATTGTAGATATTCCCATGGCTTTCTCCCTTCCTTTAACTTAGATAACTTGAAGGAGGTCTGAAGGTCACAGAATCACCTCTTTTTTTATAATTTGAATTTTAATTTTTTTGAGCAGTGAAGGAGACTTTTATTCTTGGGTAAGAAAAGAAGAGGGAGATAAACTTGTAAAAGAACTTCCTACCATTTTGGGATGTGGAGGTTATAGATAAAAGGTAAAAGAAATGAAGATGGAGACAGGCTAATTAATGGGAAGGAATATTCATGTCTTTTTGGTAATGGGTGGAGATTTTCTGGGAATTTGGGCACCACCTCTTTTTGCTCCTTTTATGGTTCTTTTGTCACCATCATGACAAATGTCAACTGTCACAGTGCCAGGGGATGTGTCATCTGGCATGCAGATGGGACTATAAGGAAGTGATGTTGTCAGATGGTCCCTCTGGCAGCCATCTCAGATTCGATGAGTTTTAGCTAGTCCACTGAAGATAGACTTCTGGCCTTCGGGCCATCAGGCATCTTGTTATCAAAGATAAACAAGACCAGGGCTGGGTAGAAGTTCAGCTATGGGGCTGGGGATGTGGCTCAAGCGGTAGCGTGCTCGCCTGGCATGCGTGCGGCCCGGGTTCGATCCTCAGCACCACATACCAACAAAGATGTTGTGTCCGCCGAGAACTAAAAAATAATAAATATTTTAAAAAAAAAAAGAAGTTCAGCTATGTCACCTAGGCAGTAAAAGATTTCTTATTTTCACTTTTCATTCTGGAAAGGTACTGAAGGGCAAAGGTCTATTTTCTATAAGTTTTTCAAGCTGAATCTGGGTGTCTTTTAGAGGTCCATTAGAGGAGTGAAAATTTTTCCTAGCTCATCCTAAGTAAGTCTGTTTATCATCTGTTGGGAGACTTAGTTGTTCATACCCCTGAGTGACTATCATTTGTAACTTTATGGCCTTTAACCTTTTACTTAGGAAGGAGACCAGGTGAAGATGCATGAGCCAAACAGCAAGAGGAGGAGGTGAGCTACTAGGGGGAACAAAAGGGGCAAAAAACAGGTAATGTAATGTTTGTTAGAGACTTTGTAACCATGTTTTAAATATTTGGGGCAGAGATGGCTGGAATGTGATCATGGAGCCAGGTTGTTTTTTATAAAAGCCTGCAAACTGCTTTTTTTTTTTTTTAATGATTTTACAGGAATTTATATAAAAACAGTAGAATGTTCTGGGTGTTAATTATCATTATTTCTTGTCAATATTATTTTAAAAAGAAGCTAGGCATTTAATCCTAGAGTAAAAAGAATCCTTATACACAGAAAGGAACCCAATCTGACAGGAAATCAAATGAAGATATCCATGCTCCTGGTTACCACTAGGACATTTAACAGCACAGACATTTTGATAAAACTTCTATTGCAAGATCCAGGTCCCAGAATCAGGCCTCTATTTCACAGTGGTTGGAAGGTCACCTTCTCTCACAAGCTTCTGACCAGTGTGTTGATAGTGCCCTTCCCCACTTCATTCTTCAAGCATCCTTTCACTCCTTATCATACTTTGTTTTGCTTTAAGAACATTTTTATTGCTTTCTTAAAACCATGGAGCTACTGATCAGTCCACCTGTTTATTTATCTATTTGTTGTTATCACCAGTCTCTACTAAAATTTAAGCTTCATAAAAAGAAATACATCTTATTTTACTGGCATATCCACTGTGTCTAGAACATACCTGGTTTGTGTCCCAAAATACTTGTTGATTTCACTGATTTTAACAGAATCCTACAATTCTCAAAGGCATGTTGATTCCCAAATAGGAATTCTGTGACTATTAAAGAGCATCCTGTTTAGGAGTATTCCTACCTAGAAGACTAATACCCAAAGAATTTTGAATGGTACTCATTATTTCTAACATAGATTGTGTGGCCACCAACATTTTATATTTCAGTTAAATTCTATGCTTTATGTTATATTTATATTATAAATTAATGGTATTTTTAATTATTTAACTTATGGGTATTATTAATAACTTGATTCATGTGAGTATCACTTACCTTGTCAAAGAAGAGTTCCATGGCTCTGTTCATTTGTACTGAATGTCAGTGATGTTACCATGACCCGATATGGCAACAAGTGCTAGCTACTTAATAGGCCCTCAATACAGACATAATGAATAAATAACCTGCTCATTATCTAAATAGTGTTTCTTAATTAAAATGTAGAGAAGGTGTTTTCAAATATTATAGACAAGGGAAAAAGAATAAAAGAAGTAAAAATGATTTCTTTTAGTAGCAGTGGTTACCCAAAATGTCTGCATTTCATAATTACCAAGGATTCTTTAAAACTGCCAATGGCCTGGGGTTGTGGCTTAGTGGAAGAGTGCTTGTCTTGTATGCATGAGGCACTGGGTTCGATCCTCAGCACCACATAAATAAAGAAAAGTATTGTGCCCATCTACAACTTAAACAAACAAACAAGAAACACACAAAACCTGCCAATGCCCCTGACCCCAGCACAGACCAATTAAACCATCATTTTGGAGGTGGGATACAGGCATCAGTAGATTTGAAGCTCCACTGGTGATTCCAATACACTCATGATCTGGCACTGAAGTTTGTTTTTTAAAGTAAAACAATTACCTTGCTCTTCGGACAATTGCTTAGATATTTTTTTATAAATACAAAATTATTTATCAATATTAAACAGTTACACAATCAGTGTTGTGTAACTTCAAAAGTTTTATGAGTTTCAAAGCCTTGATAGTTTTCAAGAGTTAAAGTAGTTTATTTTTCAGGCAGTATTATAAAGTTTGGTTAAACAGTGTTCTATGTAAATTGGTCTCCTAAAGGCTGCAAATCTGTATCTAGTAACAAAGAAAACTTGAACCTCTTTTTTTTTTTTTTTAATCTGAGTATTTTCCAAATATACTTGAGGGGGGAAAAAACACAACAAATATTTTATAACTGCACAAATTTACATCAGTTTTCCATACTAGGTATAGGCTTAGGAATCCCCAGTTCATCTGTAGCTCAATCCTCACCTTCAAAATACAAAATTCTATTTGACACTCCCATGATATTACCAGGTTTCTTAAACCTTATATGTTCAAAACTAAGCTCCTATTTATACAGCCCCACCCCCTGCCAACTCTTCTTTTTAATCAACTCTGTTTTATTAAACAGATACTGTACTTGCATGCTGCTTCCTATATGTCAGTCTCTGTGTTAAGTACTCTGATGATAACTAATATATAATATCCCAAACCAATATCATTTTAAAAATTATTATTATTAATGCTAATGGTTTGGGGAATTCTATTATCCTCATGTTAGAGCTGTGTGACACTTGCTCTAGAGCTTGCTTACATTTTCAGGTCATTATTCACATAACTCCTTCTCGGGACTTCCTTCCGATACACTCTGTCTAAAAGTTCAATTTCTTCCCTTTCCTACAGTTGCTCTATTTTTCCTATCTTTCCCTTTGTTTTTCTCCTTAGTACTCCCCACTATATATTGTACTTATTTATTAACTGTTTTCTACACTAAAATATATGCTTGCTCTATGATGGCAGGGATGTTTGTTTTCTTCACTGTGCTGTCCCCAGTGCCCTGAAGAGTGCCTACTGCAAGTGAATGCTCAATGAATGTCACTTGGAAGTTTTTCAGTTTGGCCAGAATACCAGCTTACTGGCAAACACATTCTGAGAATCAGCAGATTCAAACATTGTAGCATAATAGACAACTTATATCTTGAATGAAGATTACTCAATTTCTCTTAATAACTTATTCTAAGGATACATACAATAATAGTGCAAAAACGTTTAATAATTATGCAATTTCAAAATTTCATGACCACAAAAAACTGAGAAACTATATTCTGTTTTGGGATGATGGCTTGGGCTACTTCTTATTTCCTGCCAGTATTACAAGTAAACATTAGCTTGCTTTCACAGGAGTTGAGGAAATAAAAGGATGAATCCTTAATAAAGTAACAGCTAATATCAAAGATAAAACTATATAATAATAATTCTTTAATCCCCATTCAGAGTTTGTGAAGTAGCTATAAGATGGCAAGCCTTGTGCTAGGAATTCATTAGCATTTGACAACTTGTATCTAGATTATATATCCTAGAAAAGTCTCAATGGTTTTACTTTTTTAAGTATCCTTTTCACAGTAAAAAAAAATAAAAGATTGTTTCAATGTTTGTTTCTTTTCTATGTATAGCAATTAATTTTTTAATGTTAAGTAATGTTTATTCATCACGATGCAAAGTCAGTCTACTGTCAATTTCTAATTACTTATTTAATGGTATTCTACTTATTTTTTAGGGTTACTTATAACTGAAAGTAATAAAAATAAACTTTGGTGGAAGTATGTAATATATAAAATATATTTTTAAGCTGATTGATACTCACTATTTTAATACGAATTGTGATATTACCATGTACTTTCCATTTTTCATCTTAAATTTCACATTTTGAAAAACTACTATATGCACATGGACAAAACAGCTAAGTCACAGAGAAGAGTATATATTGTAGAAGCAAATTTACCTGCCAGCCCTGACATCTAAGTCTCTAGCTCTCCCTTCCAGAAGAGAGACCAGTTTCTGGAGGATCCTTCAGAAATCTGTGTGCTTATTTATAACCTGGCAAACCTAATATATTTGTTATTTATATAAACAATTTCTGAGACAATGCCCGTCTCTGACATGTAGGTTTAATGAGAGGTGCATCAATTAAACATTTTGTCCAAATGCCAGGTAACAGGTAGTAAAATTAGGTATTTGATTGGAAGTCAAACCCAAGACAATTATCTCCACCAAAGGAACTTTGGGGAAACAAATACCACTGATATATTTTAAAGTGATCTTAGCATAAAATATTCTATAGGTTCCATTTTTAATATTTAAAATTTTATTATGAAAATATTCCTCATCATGATATAATAATGTGACTAAGCTGACATTCCATTTTGGAATCTTCCTCCTAATATATGAAGAATTGTCACATAAAAATTTTGTAAAAAATACTTATAAACTAAATGGAATCAAATCCATATTAATGTTATATATTCCAGTTCACTACAATACAGTTTTACAACAACTGGAATTGATAAAATTTTATCTTTATCTTTCTTATTTTCTCAAAAATTAACTCAGTATTTCTCTATGCATTTAATTATTTACAAGTTAGTTTCTATACATAAAAATTAGTAGCATTCACAGGCAACCTTGCAGAGTTTCATTCTGCAGTGATAAAAGTGTATTTAAATTCAATTCACTGATAGAGTTTTAGTATATAAGGCCCCAAAAGATATTTTTCCTTCAAGTTATAATAAAAAACTTCCTGGTATTTGAACAGGAATACTATGATGGTAACAAAAATTCTGCATGACATACATTGTTCATACTGCTGATGCTGTTATTACCATGATCATGTGTAACAGTGATCTATGTAAGCACACGATCTCCAACTAAATAGAAGATTCAGGATGCCAGAAGTGGTGATGTGGGCAGTTGGCTATTAGGCTTACATAGCAAAGAACTGTCAAAGTTAAAGTGCTGATTATGGCTGAATAATGAGGCCAAAGACTATTTTCAGCATATTCCTAAATGAGCATAAAGGACATTATTCTGTTTTATTTAGTTAGTTTTTAAAATATTTTAGCTGTAGATGGACACAATGTGGTGCTGAGAATTGAATTCAGTGCCAAACACATGCTAGGCAAGTGCTCTACCACTGAACTACCATCCCAGCCCACATTATTCTGTTTTATTTCAAAAGAGTTCATTTTCTTTATTATCCAACAACCCTCTGATTCCAAGCTCATCTAGCTGTATAAGATATTAATTTAATATAGCTCTGACTAGAACCTACCATTGCCTGTTTGGTCTTTCAGATATACAATGAAAATTAATTCTTTGAATAACTTTTAAAAACTTAAAATCTGTAAAAAGTTGGAGTGAAATAAGATACAATAGTTGCTCCCCCCTCCCCCCGCTTTTCTTTGATATTGAGGATTGAACCCATGGGCACTTAACCACTGAGCCACATGCCCAGACCTTTTATATATTTTATTTAGAGACAGGGTCTCGCTGAGTTGCTTAGGACCTTGCTAAGTTTCTGAGGTTGGCTTTATACTCACAGTCCTCCTGCCTCAGCCTCTCAAGCTGCTGGGATTACAAACATGCACCTCTGCTCCCGGCCAAATAATCCTCTTATCAGAGTATCTGTTCCAAGACCTCCAGTGGATGCCTGACATTATGGATAACACTGAATGCTATAATTAAATGCCTTTTCAATCTTAACTAAGCACTTACCATGCACTGTGGTCATAACTTTCATTGTTTGAGGTGCAACAGAAAACTAGCATGATTTCTTTGTTTCTTCTTCACAATTTCATATATAGGAGATTTGTTCTTACTGTAAGTCTTAAGAACCAACAGAGGATTTTTTTCCTTCCTTCATTAAGTTGAGAAGTTTCCCCTTTTCACTTAAAGGAAACACTACAGTTCTCTGTGGTATATCTGCATTGGTAGCATCACTATTCTTGCACTTTGTAGAAATTATTAAGTAAGCATTAATTGAACATAAGCACTGCAATAATGTGCCAGTCAGTCTGATAACTGAGAGGGTTAAGTGGCTAATGGGGGGGGGGTACCTTGTAGACTATGGATATGCTGCACAAAGCTATGATTTACATTCTAGATGGAGCAGAACATGATGGTGTGAGATGTCATCATCTACTTAGAATAGGGAGCAATTAAAATCTCATGAATTGTTTATTTATGGAATTGTCCATTTGTATTTGTGGAGTGTAGTTAACTGTAGATAACTGAAATGGAGAAAAGCAAAACTTTGGATAAAGGGGAAATACTGGGTCATTAGTCAATGTGTGAATATATTGTGCATTAGGATACACAAACCTTTTCCTGATGTTAGAAACATAGTAAAGTCTAAAGTTCCTGCCCAATTTCCCATTTCCTAACCAGCATTACATGGCACCAGGTCATTAAAATATTTCACTAAATTAAATTACCAATTAATATATAAACTATGCTATCCATGTATTTAGTAGCTTTATATCACCATATTATTCAAGGTTGCTTTGCAAATCTACCTGTTTTGATTTGATTCCTTGTACCTACTGTCACTCTATATACAAAATATAGAGATGGTTATTTAATTACATATTATACATTAAAAAGTCAATATTCTAAGAATACTCACGATAAATTTAAATGCTTTATATTTCAAGTAATTTGTGTTAAAATATTTACATTATATAACTTTAGAGAAAAGTGTCTATAAATTTGCTACTCTATCAAAATTATGTACCTTTATTCCTGATATTTACATATAATTTTTGTATAGTTTAATAAGTTATACTTTTAAAGTAACCTTAAGAAATTGAGATAAATCATGGGGATAAACAAAATATGATATATTTTTAAGAGAAAGAACACCATCCATCACTGCACGTAATTCCCCTTTGATTTTATATAAATTTTACTCATGGCTAATGAATCAACCACTGAAAAATCTAGGGCAAATTGAACTAAGAAACTAATAATAAAAGTGTTCTAGGTAATTTTACCTGAAACAAACAGTAAGATACAAACGATTCAGATAAAAGTGTTCATGATACTGCTACCTGAAATTACCAGTAACTAAGAAATGATTGAAGGTTCACATTATCCAATTGTTGTTTCTTTACTTTTTCCACTCTGGTTGTGAGATTCCAACACAGTATGATAACATTGTACTGGTCCCTCTCAATCTGTGGGGGATTGATTTTAGGACACCCAAGGATACTAAAATCTACAATGCTGGAATCCATTACTTAAAATGGTGGAGGATCCACTTATATCTTACTTACTGTATCTTCACATACATTTCAAATTATCTATAGATTGCTTACAATTCATAATACAATGTCAAGGCTGTGTAAGTAGCTGTTGTATTATATTGCATAGGGAATAATGACAAAGGAAAGAAGTCTGTATATGTTCAGTATAGATGACATTTTCTTTCAAATATTTTTGATTCACAGTTTGTTGAGTCCATGGACAATAATCCATTAATGCAGAACCCACAGATGTGGATGTGGAACTATATATTTCTTTAGTGTAGCTGGTGTGTCTGACGTGCTCTGCCTATTTGATAGACAGGTCTTCATGGTGATACAATTCACATTTAATCATCTAAACCGTGTAAAACATAAAGATGACGAGTTTGTGTAGATTACTTGGCACCAAAAAAAACACTGGTCAGTCAACCAACTAAAATATTGTCCCTTCATTTATTTAAATGGATTTATTTAAAGTATAAACATTCTGTTCAAACCAAACCAAATTTTGCTTTCAGATATACTTTCTTTTCCTAAATGTGGTCTGTTCTTTGTACTTTATCTCTCATATATCTTTTTTTTAATTGGCTGTTCTAAACATTACAAAGCTCTTGACATATCATATTTCATACATTAGATTCAAGTTGGTTATGAACTCCCAATTTTACCCCAAATACAGATTGCAGAATCACATCGGTTACACATCCACATTTTTACATAATGCCCTATTAGTAACTGTTGTATTCTGCTACCTTTCCTATCCTCTACTATCCCCCCTCTCTCATATATCTTTTTCAGAATAGAAGTCAGGGTTATGGGGAAGAAATAATCCTACCAAAAGAATACTCATAAATGAGAAAAAATTTCCTGTTGAAAATAGAATGAATGTATCATAATAAATGTCATTCTTCAATGAGATAAGTTCACTTGTTTTTGAAGAATGTAGCCAAACAAATATATTTTAAATAATTTCTACTATTTTTCTATGAACACATATTTTAAAATTTCTTGAAAAGTTTAAATGATTTTGCTAAATTACAATTATGGTAAATCATGATTTCCTATGTGGAGACCCTCACGTTATCAGATCCCAAATACAGATCATATTTAATTATTTAACAAGATAAACTTGTGGCTTCTGTTTACTGTAGTTTGGATCAAAGAAATCCATGTTTACATTTAATTAATTTATAAGCACCTTGCTTTTCTCTCCTTCCTAATTTGTTCTCAAATTATATTAATAATCTATGCATGGACAATCCTTACTATGATGACCCTACAGTTTATTCCAATTCTTCTAGGAATAACTCAGAAAAGTATGTTTTGTACCTAGTTTCTCTTTTGCTGTTTAAACTTTATCTTTGCTGATTTCCTAAGAGCATGTCAGTCAGATGAATTCAAAGATGTGAAATCAGAGGGAAATTGGGAAAATAAGCCAAGGGATGGTAATTTGATAAATAAAAAGGAAAAAATGGTAATGTGCCACAAATGATGACCATGTGCACTTCGAAAACTGACTTTTATTTGCCTTAATTATTTTTTTGTAAATGTAATTGTTCTTGTTTTATTTCAGAGTCCCAGAGATTCAGGTGAATACTACAACACGATCCCCTCTGTGACAAATACAACTGACTTGAATTAAAGTTCATACTTGGATTAATGTTTGTTCCAATAAAATCCAAATGCTAATGAGACTATATTTTTATGAAGTCTAATGAGATATGACTTCTACCTGAATTGAGAACTTTAGCGCAGTCATTTGCTCAACATTATTTCTCTATTTCACTTGGACTTTTTCCCCAAGAGTTCGGACTCCTGCATATATAACAGCACTAGAGTACATTCCAACTTTTCTTATATTGAAACAAACAAACAAACAAACAAACAGATATATAGATTCTATTTCAGGCCGCCTTTAAAAACTCTTAATTCCCACTACCTGTATAGCTAATAGTAGAGAAAACAGGATTGATTTAGTCCTATGATATAAGATGGGGTTACACAAAGCATAACTTGGAAATGTGGTCTATAGAAATACATAGTTTCCCTTTTATATGCAGGGATTTCTGTATAAAGATGAGAAAATTTTTCTTTTTCTTATCAGTTATCCACCAAAACTCATTTTCAATTCACTTATGTTAAATGGAGTGCCTTCCCGGTAAACCAATCCCCAACTGACCCCCCTCTATGTTCAGTAGTGGTTGAATTCTGATACTCTTTTATTTTCTGCTCATAAGAACAACAAATACACATTTAATATCTAACAAAACACTGGAAAGCAGTTTAACTACACATCTGAAAGCAGTATATGGGAAGATGGGTCAAACAACCATAATAACAAACGATGTTGTAATAATAAACTTGAAGGCCATAAAAACAAAATTTCTCAAGGTATAAGACAGGCCATGGGATGGTAGAAAGTGCAAGACTAGAGATGAAGTGTGCACAACATTTTGTCTGTACCTTGAGGCAGCGACTGGACGGGAAGTGCCGCCTGGCCAGGTGGAATGGAGATGAGTCCCTGACGCTGAAGGCTGAGCAGATGCTGCTGCTGCTGCAGTTGTTGCATCTGGAGAAGCTGCTGCTGGAAGACAAGCTGCTGGGCTGCCAACTGCTGCTGCTGCTGCTGCTGCTGCTGGTGTCAGAAAACCCAACCCAGTAAACAGCAGGGAACAAGGTCTGCACCAACTGCTCACACACTGAGAAAGGTATGCTCCTTTCATTGCCCTGTTGAGTTTTTGGTCATTCCATGGTCAAAGTTCAGGGACAGAATGGGAGCAGGTTCTAGATTTCAGTTGCCTTTCTCTCAAATATTAAACAGCAGCAGAGAACCAAGGAACTTGCATTGAGAGTATAGAACAAGGTCTAGGGATAGCATATTTTAACAGAGGTTCAGACTTTTAAAAATCAGCTTATTAGATAATAAATTATCAAAACGAAAAGAATAACACTTTATAGAATTGCTCAGCTTCCACAATACTCTTTTTTGTTTTTCCAACTGAATAAGTTTGATCTGCAGAGGTCCATATGTCTCCAGTGATCTATTAGTAAACTGGGTTGTAGCCCTCACAGGACAGGCCTGTTGGCTCTCTCTCTATTCCTCTCCTCTCTTTTTGGAATATATTAAAGGCAGAATTATGTTCAAGGCAAAAAAAAAAAAAATAGTGCCCTTATTATAAGGAAAAGTATAACTTCCAATTTTGTGAGGCATTACAAGACAAACCAGAGTTCTTTGGACTCGGGAGGCTATGAGATGGCAGTCACACTTCAGAGGAAGACAAGCTGCTGTGGAAGACCTTTCCTTTTTAGTTTGGGGAAAAGAGAAACTTCTGATGCGCTCACTGGAAAACAGACTGCATAATGGAGCAAGTCATGTGGATTGCCCAAAGCCTCCGGAGAAATAAGGGAGCAATTTCTATTCTGTAGTTGATGGCTGTCTGAAATTCTATTCACAAATCCAAACAGAAACAAAGCCTCAGGAGGTCACAACTGTTTCCTGTACGTTTGCATAATGGGCAGCTTGAAGACAACAGCCCTGATACCTGCTGATCAATTTAACTACTTCAACATGTTTTGTTTGTATTATGTTTATATTTGATGCAGTTTGCTGACAAGTGCAAGCTAGGCCCGAGAAGCCAGCTTGTCAGTTTGATTTATGAGCATATCAAACTGTAACTTTCTACTCGCCACTCCAAACCTACAGTAGCAGTTCATTAATCAGGGGCCTGTGACTTTGAAATCTGTGCTCAACCAGTTTTTCCTCTTGGTTCTCCACCCCCAACTATGGGCTAAATTTGCATGCATGTTTCCTGAGCTGCACCACTGAGAAAAATAAGGTTCCCTCACCAACTTAGATTCTCAGTGAGCACAAGATAATCAGCACTTTGTCCACCACACAGCTTGCTCTTTGGACACTGATTCGTTAGTGAACATTAGACCACAGCAGCTTTGGATTGTGGCTTTCAAGTCCCATGCTACAAGAAAAGGGGAGCAGGAGAGTTCTACTGTCACTGTTATTAAGCTCAGTAAAAATATATAACACTCCATCTTTGACAGCAAGAGCCTTGTTACAGAAAGATCTAAGACTCTCCCTGCCCCTCAAAGCCCCTTCTCAACCTCATACTTTTAGCTATCAATGAGATATCTGGATCCTACCTCTTTTGCTTGCTTGCCAGGGTGCTGCTGCTGCTGCTGCTGCTGTTGCTGCTGCTGCTGCTGTTGCTGCTGCTGCTGCTGCTGTTGCTGTTGCTGCTGCTGCTGCTGCTGTTGCTGCTGCTGCTGTTGCTGCTGCTGCAAAAGCTGAAGATGTAACTGCTCTTGCTGTTTCTTGTAAAACTCTTGTAGTTGTTGCTGAATAAACCATTTTGACTTTAATAAATAAAGGCAAAAGTTTCATGTATTATAAATCTCCTAAACTCTTCTAGACTGGCACATGGCAGAGTAGCCGTTAAGATTCACGAAAAACAACAAAAATGCATTGTATTCAAAGAGACAGCTCTACATACATTTTTTTCCCCCAAGGCAGCTCTGAAACTTTCCAATCCAGAATCCAAAAAATCCTAAACAAGAGGGTATAGAAAATCTGTATTCTAAAGGGCCAGAGCCAAATTAATGCCCTAAATTATTCCATCTGAAGTCCTACTAAGCATATTAAAAAAAAAAATGGTTCTACTCTACAACTTAAAATAATCAAGCTAGCTCCACAAAGTCAGGTTCAATTTTTATTGGAAAAACAATTCAATCTGTCAGATGTTCAGAACAGTGTGAGACTTAGATATTTAGTAACTAGCCTGTCGTCATCAGCACAGATAACAGCAAAGTAATTAACTCTGTAAGAATTTAGGTAAAGCACACTATTTTCTCTATGCTGAGTGAGTTTACAATATAAAGTCAACTTTATATATGCACAAGTCTCCAATAAGGCATATATTAGGAACACTATTTTTATTATTTACAGAAGATGAATTTCATAAACTTGTGGCTTAGCCTCCTAACAATTCTAATAAGTAGACTCTATTTAAATAATGAGCATATTTTTAAAAGGAAAATTTAGGATGGCACTTCTTTATGTCAACAAAATGGTCACTTCAAATTTCATATTTGTATGAACTCACTGGAGTGTTAAAAGTGTTAAGAGTTTTAAAAGCAACAATTATGTGACGTGTATCTTTGGGAGGTTTACAAATCAAGTTATCTAGGCATGTGAATACATGTTAAATACTGATTTATTCCATTTTTAAAGTATCTCTCTTTCTGCTCTGATTCTAGACTTTAATAAATTTAAAAAGTTTAAGGAATCTAATTTTCTGACTCTGTTCCACAATTAAGATGCTATATTTATGTTCTAGCATGCTGCTAGGTTGTGCCTTTAAGTGGAGACCAAGTGGTCAAATATGCCCACCGCACTGTCAACAGGGGCATACACCTCCTGAGTGGCGCTAGAGCACCACAGCAGGTAACCCACATTACCTGCTGCAGCATGACTGCCTGCTGCTGCTGGAGAAGGGCCTGGAGCTGCTGAGGAGATAGGACTTGCTGCTGAAGGATCTGCTGCATTTGTTGAGGGGTGATCACCTGGGGAGTCATCATGGCCACTGACACGGGCACCTTGCAGAGGAAGAAAGGGAAAGGGAGGTCATGATCAAGTGCCTGTTACCCTACTTCGAACCATACATCATTGTTCAGAAGCTCTTCAAGCACTAATATGGCCAATATTTTTATATATTTTAAAACAATTTAAGAAAAGCATTTAAAGTATCACAGCATTTAGCTGCTAGCTTTCTGGAGGCATCATAATTCATCAGACTCCCACTCTCTACTCCACATCTCTTATGTAATATGTGAAGATGTTTGGGTTTGACTAGTGTACTTAAAAATAAACAACTTCACGGCACTGTTCTCAATATTTCACAACTTATCAATGCCACACTGGGGAAAAGGGAAAAGCCTTTTGAAATGTTTTAAAGGTGTGATTAAAATGAATAATAAAGATTAAACAATTGGAAATAATATGCATATATAAAATATATTAATTAGTAAAAAGCATATGTAGAATATACTTGTTTTACACAATCACCAACTTCAAAATTGTATATATACAGAGAATATACAGTGCTAAAAAATGAGCATATGTAACTCATCTAGGAGTATTTATGGATACATATCTATCTGTGAAGAACAGCTATCTAGAGAGGTCCTTTAAAATGAGGAATCAAGCCAGTATTCTAGTTCCTTCTTTAAACATTTTCTTATTTCAAGCAACTAACTTGATATCACACACTCCAGAAATCTAAAGCGTATTCAAAGCCTCATTCATTAAACTGAGAGGAAAAAAAAAAAAAAAAACATAGTTTAAAGTTTCTTTTTGACCATTTCCTTTCTCTTAAAAGTTTGTGAGAATGAAAACATGAGAAAAGAAAAGGAGCAATCAGAGAAAGATAAAGGTAAAAAGAAGCAAGGAAGGAAAATACAGTATAGAGAAAAGCCCCAGAAAGGAGAACTGGGAGAAGATGGGAAAGGCAGAAGCGCTCAAGAGAGTGCAGCCCAAGGTGCATGCTCAGTTCACTCAGGGGCTCTGTGGGAAGCACTGCTCTACTAACCAGCACTTAATCAAACAACTTGTCAATGTGCCAACTTTGCAACCTTTGAAAAAGCAATCACTTTCCTTCCTAGAAAAAACAATTCACTTTTACTGTAAATAAAAGCAAGTATTTATATAAATAACTGCTCTAGAACAAATTTATGGGATAGTGTGTCTTTGAAAATAGAAAAAGATTAATAGGCATGGTTCACAATTTATTTTAATAGTCATTATTAATGCAGTTCAAACTTTTCCAGTCTAGACTTTATGCTATAAAGAGAGGGGAAATTAATAATGAAAGCGAGGTTAGGATTAAAAAAGAAAAAAGAAATCCAGGGTGGATTAATTCCTCTCTCACACAAAGCAACTAAAACAACCTTTATATTTAATACTGAAAAATAGCTATGTCTTCTTTTTTCCTTATTAATAACTTGAAAAATAGATGAATTAGGTCTAATTTTGTAACATGAGAAACACTACAACAGAAGAGAATTCAGTGGCTTTTAAAAATATTCCTGGATTTTTTTTAGAATATACAGAAATATATATATATATATATATATATATATATATATATATATATATATATATATGTAATTCCACTTATTATAATAAAAAGCAGTGGTTGCCCAAGTGTTGTGCTATTTAAAAAATCTGATTGTCAGTTTACTTAATTACTTGTTATTTGATAAACTGACTGTTTAGAATAAGCAGTTTGGAAAAAAATATTTATCTAGAGATACAATTTTTCTTCTCACAATCATCAATCTCTTAATCTCTTCAAATAGCAAAGAATGAAACAGAAATGAAAGGACAGAGAAGGACAGGTTAAAATTTTAAAAGGTGCTAAAACAGATTAGAAATAGACAGAAAAACAGATATAAAGTATACAGATTGATGTGGAAATTACACATATGTGTATAACAATGTACATATAAATATGTACCCCTCTATAAAGTTAATCATAGGATAAGAAGCTTGTCAAATCTAATGCTTTCACTTAATTATCTCTTATCTACAAATAAATGTACTTTATGTACAGTAATCACAAATGAATTTTATGGGAATAGTTCTATGAATAGAGACATGCCATAATACATTGCAATTTTATAGTTCTATTTCAGCCTATGCTGTAATTTGATACTATTATAACTTACTTGGTATATGAGTAAACTTAAGCAAACTATCTACATTTGTATTTTTTTTAGTTCATAAGACCTTTCATTATGTGATTTTAATTATTTTTAAAGGTTAGAATGATTTGTGAATACCATACAAATAGTAGTTATGACATATATATATATATATATATATATATACATATATATATCATATGTATCTCCATTTCCATCCATCACATCATGGCCATCCTGAAATCATATGTGTTTAGTGCTCGGATGTGTGTAATGTGTTGCAAATTTTAAGCAGATTGTGGCTGTTCCTTTAGGAAACTATCACCTAAAACAGACATAAAGATACACCAACTAACATACAACTATTTGACTCTCCATTTTCATAAACACACACACACACACACACACACACACACACACACAGAGATTAATGTGAATCATATAGGTTAGAAAGCAATGGTACATTCCTGAGGAATTTCAAACATTATAAATAAGCCAATACTATCACTAGTTCATCCAAAAATTAAAAAAAAAAACAAAAAACAAAACTACCATTACTAAAAATATAAATTGTCTTAATAAATAGAAATTAAGGGTTTTTTTTCTCCAACAAATGTTAATTACATGTTATATGTAGACTGCTACCTTTGCCTTGTTTGCAAATTATAATTTTTAAAATGTAGAACTCCATTTTTTGGTGATAATTTTTAATGACACATTTTCTTTATTCCCTTTTCATCACTTCTGTTATTGACCATTGCATTTCTTTGCTCCACATGATACTCTAGCAATTGATAAAAAAAGAGAGATGTAACTGAGTACATACAAAAATATTTAGAGATTATAATACTTATTAGTATTGAAACAGACAAAAACATCATTTAAAAAAATACATAAATAACTTTCTGAAAAACTCACAGCTTAGCAAGTACAGTGTTAAACTTAAGAAAATACTTCCCATTAGCTATATAATTGGGTTCATGCCAATATTCTAATGAGAAACCAATAATCAGATTGTGATATATGCAGGAAGGGAAAATTTATCTCAGATCTTTCAGGGATAACTCAAATAAAAATCCAATGGGTCTACCATCAAAAGAATAGCTGATTTAGAGTGAATGTTCTAATGAATACCATAATCTGATGAGTCAACTTCAAGGGCTAAGGCAAGAAACAGAGCCAACACTACAAGATTTCTGATTATTTTTTTTTTTACCTCCTCATAGTTACTTTTTGACAGATATAACCTGCCATAGTTATGAACCAAACAAGGGTTCCATTTACCTTTATGTATTTTCTTATTAGATAATATTAAACCAAAACTTACATGTGTCACTCTGTGCACCAAGAAGCCCTGAGTAATTGGACATAAAGATTGAGTTATATTTATGTAATGAGAGGGAAAATTCTAAAACTGTCTTGAATGAGTCAAATGAGAAAAGTAAAAAGAAAAAAAAATGAAGGGATTATCCTAGAATGAGTAGGTAATAACTTTAAAATATTTATGTTTATAAATGTGTTTTCATTGGAATTTTATCTGTACCTCATTGAAGGGGTCAGAAATATTATTAGGAGACAAAGCAAAGATCATGACTCTACTCAGATGAATTTAAAGAGTGATTGTAGGAATTATAAAAA
>NC_138184.1:190173756-190278756 GCF_964194105.1 Spermophilus citellus
GAATGAAAAACATTCTGATTTGGTGATATCATTTTTATAGCCATGGTCAGTTATTTAGAAGAGGTCCTTTAGGGAAAGATTAATAAGTAGAGAATAAGATCCCTCATATTTGATACTTTTGGTCAGTGCTTTGATAGGCAGTTTAGTCATACTCTCAAACATTATGGCTAACTGGATAGAAGTCTGAAAAGAATAATTTGACCCAAAGGATGAAACAGTTTCCTTAAAAAAATTGGATATACAAATTCCACTACGGCAATTTTCAAACCACAATGGTCTAATAAATTTTCATAAATAAAAAAGCCTAATAACATTTTATGAAATAGAACCATATTCAATTCACAGTGAAGCTTATTTGTTATAAATTACTGTTTCTTTATTCTCTTTTATATTATACCTAATACAGATTTAAGTTCCTAGATTCAAAACACATATTTCAAATCCAATATAAACTGTCGCAGTACCATGAAAACACAGTTAAACATTGCTTTCATAAGATGTATTAAAAATGATTGCTCTTTATAGATGAAATCTAAGTGATAATACTGGACTTCCTGATTGAAAATATGCCCCCATTTTGGTTTTACATAGATAGCTATTTTGTGATTATTGAAGATAATACAACTTGCATTTACAGTTTCTTTTACAAGTGGCCATTTATTTTTTCACACAATTATACCATACCAGAGGGTCAAGAAGACAGCGTAAATAAGAATATTTCTTCTTATGAATGTTGATAAAAATAATATTAATAAAGAGATAGATAGCAACAAAAAACCTGGTTGAAATGTCAGGCATTGGAACCAGGAAATTTCAAGTTAAATATTGAGTCTCTCTCTTATTTGCTTTGTCACTTTGGTCAAGCTATTTAATTTCTCTGAGCCTCTATTCCTGTGTCAGTAAACTAAGGGTAAGAATATCCATTTCACTCGGTTATTCTCAGGATTAAATGTGATAATGCATGTAAATACATCATAAACAGTAACCACTCAAATTATCTTCTTTTCTTCCTTTCCTGTTCATCCAGCTGAACTTCTCCTTTGAAAGACTTACTAAGACATGATAAAGTGCCTCAGTTTATACAGCTGGACTACAGAGAGGGTATCCTACCTGTAGTCTCAGCTCAGACTTAAGATCTAAAAATAAAATTAAATATGAGTATCTTCTCATCTATACTGAATCTTGAGGGGTACAGACCAGAAAGTAAAAACAATAAAACAAAAACTAAAGTGAAGCACAGTAACTATTAGTCTTATCCTATGAGTAATGTATGCAGTCTACTATTTATTCAAGAGTAATATCCTCATACAAAATATAGGTCAAGTTACATATTTTACTTTGATTTACTTAATGTGCAGCAGCCAAACTGTCTGAGGATGCATGTCTTTATAAACAGCCTCTGTGGGGCTGTCCCTGACTAGCATCAGGAGTAATGGACTCTACTGATACTAAAAATCTGGTTTCTAAATATTGAAGTTCTAACTCTTTCCCACGTTCCTGATGTCTTAGGCTCCATACCCGATTTCTGGTTTAGTCTGTATTGATAATTTAGTGTTGGTTTGTTTGTTATTTGTATGTAGTCTTTACATTCCTCTGGCTCTAGGTTTTAACCTGAGTTTCAATTTCTTATAGGACATCTTGAAAAAGAAGCCCTCCATAGTCATTTCATGCAACACAAGTTTGCTAACTTCTGGTGGTGGAAAGAATCCTAAGTTTATGCATGATTACTGTTTGGTGTGGCAAGGATCACGAAAGAAGAATGCACAGGAATAAACTGAATGCAATGAAAGAATCAGAAAAGGATTTTAATAGGAGATAATGCTTAAGTTGAGTTTTAATGAGAAGGAATTAAAGATGTAGACATCTTCCCTAGGCAGCATTAAGGATGTTAGAAGAGCTTCTCAAATTCTAGGTGAAAGTAGAAATTTTTGAGCAATGGCAAGTTATTTCTCATGACCCAGGTATGGAATACATACAACATAGATAGATAGGAGCCAGATTATGAATGGGTCATGGCTTTACAAATTTAGAAGTTAAAAATTTTAACAAATTTAGAAGTTAAAAATTTCTTCAACAAGCATTGCTTGAGTATGAGGTAAAAAAACATGGAAAACTCTGAAGAATTTTAAGAGAGTAATCTGATCAGATTTGAATTTTAGAAATATCTGTGGCAACCATACTCACTGGAAGTATTCTGCGGACATTTCAGATTATTTGGGTCAGGCAGGAGGAAGGGAAGATTTGAGAGATGTATAGGAATTTGAGTATATGGAACACGATTGATTATATATAGAAACTTTGAAACTTTTAATTTATAATTACTAATTAGTAATGCAGGTGACTGAAAGGCATGTGAAAAGATGATAGTTTCAGTTATAAAGGGAAGTAGTGAAGGAGAGGATTAAGCATGTTGGGTATGCTAAATTTAAGCAGCCCATAGGACATCTGAGAAGGATGCCTGCTAGGCAAGTATACAAGTGGCCCTTCAATGGAAGATGTGGCCTCTGATTTGGGAGTCTCCATACCAATGGTGGTTGCAGTCTTAAAGGAGGCAAAGCTACTCATCAATCTGTATGAGACCTGTAGAAGAACAGAGAGCAGAATACAGAATCTCAGGGAATTAGTTAATTTCTTCAGCAAATACTTATTCCTATAATATGAAAATCACTGTGCTAAGAGTTGAGATGATGGTAAACCCATTTTTCCTTGCTTTCTCTTCTTGTTCTTTTCTTCTTTTCTCTCCACTTCTGTCCTCTCTCCTTTAACACTGACAAATACTTTACATTAATCACCTATTGTATGCCAGACACATACCAGGTGCTAGTGATCCTACAGGAATAAGTCATAAAAAGCCCTGCCCTTATAAACATTATGTTCTAGTAGAGGAGAAATAAATTGGTAAACTGGTGAATCAGTAAATAAAAACTTCAATATGTTCTAGAAAGGAAATAAAGAAAATGTTATACTAGGAAGTGTAAAGAAGTTCATTTAATTAAGTCTGGGAAGGCCTCTGAGAGGTAACATCAATGCTGTAGTATGAAGGATGCAAAGGGGCCCCGTGGTGGAAGAAAAAAAAAGAAGGTTCATACTGAGGGAGAAACTCACACCAAGCTCTGGAATGAGACAGAGATTAGGCTGATGACATCAGCAAGGGCCTGGGACAGTCCCTATTCACACTCTAATAGGAGACACACCACTGGTTACCCAACTAATTACTTAATGACAATGGCATGAAGTGTCCCAAGGGGGAGAGCAACCAAGGAGGGGGGACACTGTAATCTGGAAAGTTATTTTTACAGTCCAACTTGAGAAGTCTGGAAGTTAGAAGTTAGAAGTTAGTCTGGAAATCCAAAGAAACAAGAAAACTGTGATCAATTAAATTTAAGGAAGCAAATAAATTAAGGCAATAATGTTCTCTGCCTTAGACAATATGAAAGTAATTGAACTGAACAAAAACAACCTTAGGGTAGTGCTGGGTCAGAAGTCATATTGTATAATAATGAGGAGGAATGAGCAGTAACACACAAGTGATAGAGAGTACACTATTCTTTATTGAACTAGGAGAGTGAGAGATATAGTTGTCAAATTAGGAAGATATGTGGATTCCAAGGACTTTTAATTTTTAAAATATGCTCCTCTTTGGTATCCTTGAAAGTGGAGTGTATTTTGACATATTATACATACATGGAGTATAACATTCTGATTAGGATCTCATTCTTGCAGTTGTACATGATGTGAAGTTTCACTGGTCATGTATTCATGTGAACATAGGAAAGTTATATCTGATTCATTCACACTTCTCTGTTGAGACAAACTAATATTGAGGTAAATGTTGCTGAAACATAAGCAAAGGGAGGAGGAGCCAAGTCCTTCAGTAGGGAAAGAACACTGAAAGCAGCAGGTAGATAAATCTGTTTTGTGGCTATTGATGAGATAATCTTCTCTTCCCTTACACCTTCTGATTAGATGATAAATGCATATGTAAAACCTTTCCTTATCTTCATTTATCAACTAAGACAAGTTCCACAAGATCAAAGCTTTAAATGTAAAAATAAAATAATAAAAATTCTATATTAAACTCATAGAATACTTGTTTTATAATCTTAAAGAATCAAGGAAGGTCCAACAAACAATGACATGAAACCCAGAACACATAAAAGAAAATACCAATAAATTTAATTGCATTAAAAGAAAAAACCCTGCATAGTACACACCAAGGTCAAAATTAGAAGTAAATAACTAGGAATGATATTTGAAAATTATAATTCTCCTGGTAAGTGAAAACCTTCTTTAGATCAACAAGATGAAGAACAATAATCTAATTAAAAAGGGGCAAAGTACCAAACAGTTTGCAGAAACTGCCTCTTTTACATACAAAATATATATGTAGTCATAACTAATAGTAAAAGAAAGCAGGATAAAGATATTATGATAAACCTCTTAGGCCGGGAAAGATCATATTGTGTAATAACACTGTGTTGGTGAAGTTGTAGAAATCCGTCAATATTTTACAAAAGTATAAAGCAGAAACAAATCTATAGATAGCCTTTGGGTAATATATATCACCATTAAAAGTAAACATGGGGCTGGGGCTGGGGCTGAGCGGAAGAGCATTTCTCAGGTGTGTGTGAGGCACTGTGTTTGATTCTCAGCACTGTGTATAAATAAATAAAATAAAGATCTATCAACTCCTAAAAATAATTTTTAAAAAAGTAAACATATTTTTGACCTCAGAATTCTAATTCTAAGAATCATATATGTTCAAATTTATTCACAATAATAAATTAGTAACACCCCAGGTAAAAACAATAGATTATATGACATCTATTAGGGAAATGCTATCCAGCCACAGAAGTTAAGGAGGAAATAAGTTACAAGTTGTTAAGCAATGGTTTCCAAAGCTGTATGTGTTTGTGTTTGTGTTTATGTGTGTTTTTGCAAAACTCATGCAGAGGATACTAACATTATTGGTTATTTCTAGGGAGATCTTTCTATAAAATGGGTAGAAGAAACATGTTTTGCTTTTTATATGTTATAAATTTTAAAACATGTAAATACATAATTAATTAAAATATATTTTAAATATATTTGTGAGACAAAGACTACAAATAATTATTTTTAAAGAAATATTTTTCGGGGCTGGGGATGTGGCTCAAGCAGTAGCGCGCTCGCCTGGCATGCGTGCGGCCCGGGTTCGATCCTTAGCACCACATACAAACAAAGAAGTTGTGTCCGCCAAATACTAAAAAATAAATTCTCTCTCTCTCTCACTCTCTCTCTCAAAAAAAAAAAAAAGAAATATTTTTCAAGAATCATGCTTCAAAGATTCAATAAACTGCAAAGAATATACTGATAATACTTCCCACCAATTTTCAATCTTACAAAAAAAAATTGCTGAACAAAACCACAGCAATAATAATATAAAAGTAACTTAGCTGTTACCCTAGTGCCATGCATTTGTCTAAGGGTGTGCCAGACTTGTGAGAGTTTTCAGTGGAATATATAGGAGAAGCATATTAATAAGTAGGAATTCTAATTTGAAATAAACAGGCAATAAAGAAATTAGGTAAAATGCACCAAGCCTCTTCAGGAACACTGGGAATGTAACTTACATCCATAAGTTACTTTTCATCTGTGGATATGAAAAGCTTGATAGATGCTATTATTCTACAAAATATGGAAGTGGAATACAATTACTAATGTTTTGCTTTTAAGAACATAAACAAATGCCACCATGAGCATCAAACTCTGTATTCTGTCACTTGACAGTGCCAATACTTTACTCAGGCTTCCTGATATTATATCACATTTCCTTCAAAAGACTATGACTGCACCTTTGACATTCTTAACCTTCTCTTGAGGGTGGTTCTGAATCTAGTAATCACAGTTTTATCCAAACTGTTATTGAACTGCATTTATTCACTTATTTAGTCCCTCAGAGAAGACAATATTTTTTTTAAAAAAATAATTTATTATTATTATGTACTTCAAAAAGCTTTAAAGCCCATAGAATTGTCTATCCATAACTTATGGATCCTAGACCTGCATGTCCTGCAGGAGATGTAGGAAGACTGGTAGAAAAATCAAGTCTCATACTAAAACAATTGCTATGGAAAGGATGAGAATACTGTGTGCCCTTCCCACAGGATCCTTGAGCCTGCCTATGAACCTGTGCTGCTCTCATAGCAAGGCAATGGGTAATAGAGGGTGGCGTCCCAGAGCCCTTCTCCTTCAGTCTTAGGATCTTTCAGATCAAATTCAGGATAGCAAATCCTTGATTCCTAAGATGCCAGTGTCCTTTTTTCCATTTTTGCTATGTGAACCTAAAAGGAACAAAGCATGCTAGTGTGAACTATATCCAATATTTTCAGTGAGCATTTTTAAACTCTCTACTACAGTGTTTTTTTTTTCATAAAGTAAAATTTCACACAGTCCCTAAAAATTAGCATTAAAAGTTGTTCAAAATGACTCTAAATTAATTTTTATTCTTAATCCATCACCACCCCTTTCCTAATTCCTATCCTATCACCTTCCTTCCTCCTCTCTCATTCCTCCCTCTCTCACTCTCTTAACTGTCTTTTATCTGCATATCTTTACCCATAAAGGCAGCATTATTTCTTCACATTGAGAAGACGTGGTAGCCGTGTTTATCATTACCTTAGACGGAAATATTTTAAGTATGCAATTGTCATGGTGTGGTTACTACTGAGTGTACCCAGTGACCATGTTTTCTTTTGGAAAGAAGAACCCAGAAATTATAATTATAACTAAATGCCAGGTTGAGGTTGAATGGGGTAGAGAAAAAAATCCTGAGGTCTTTCTAAGCAGAGAAGAAGTATTCAAAAGAGAACCAGGACCTGTGGATTTAGCTATAAATGCATTCTGTTTTAGGTTGTTTCTTCTTAAGCTTCATGAACAAGGATAGCCCAGCAGTGTATATTCTGGGCTTAGTGTGATATTTGGCATAAAAGAGATATTCAAAATTTTTTTGAAGAACACACATATTGAAAAAATATCTCTCCACATCAGTTATGTTTTCTCTGAGTGGTAGTAGAGGGTATACTGATTAGAAAAAAGAAAATTCCTGTGGAGATGATTCTGAGAGGATCAAAAATATGATGTTTTCCTTATAGACTTTTCAATAGACTAGCCCCTAAAAACTGAACTGAAAATAACTAGAGGTGCTATTAGACTAACATTTAGAAGTCTTCACTGGAGTGAAATACAACTCCCTATTTCCAAATCAGGGGGAAAAAATCCAAACAAAATTCATATATTCCCAATCAGGCAAATGGGGTAAATAACTATGCATTTATTTCATCCTATTCATAAAGAAAGAAGCATTAAAGAGCACGGTAACTCTACTGGCTCTTTGTTACTCTTGACTGACTTATTACAGGTGCCCAAGACACCCATAGGTATCATATTTCTTATGCCTTAACTACAGAATTTCACTGTTTTATTTCAATGGTGTTCTTTTCACAAAAACTTTATCACTGAAATAGGAATAACAGTATAGGAAGAAGACATCAATTTAAAAAAAGTTAAAAATGACCAGGTATATTTGACTTTATGTGAATTAGTTCAGGTTGTACAACTTGTAGTTTCCATGTAGTTTTTCAGCCCTTTGTGCTACAGTACATACACATTATTACCATGCCATTTAAAATCTTACTAATTAAATGTCTGTGTCTCCTTTTACACTATTGTCCTTAAAGACAGAAAATATGCTTTATCCATTTATGTGCACAAAGAACCTTTCATTTTACTGACATACAGTAGATACGTATTAACTGTTTATTGAGTAAAGGTATACCTTAGGTAATTATAGAGAAAGCTTATAAAAGTAACTTTTCTTTAGAAATTGTTTTGATTACGATTATACATGTAGTATATAATGTTGAATTTTAATTATATTTAGAAAAATACAATGTTGAAATTTAATTATATTTAGAAAATCACCTATGAGTCCATTATCTCCACTACCATCAAGTTGGTATACTTTTTGTATTTTAAATAGCAAGGTTCACATTAAATGTATTTTAAATTCTTTAAAAAGTAATATGCAGTCACTAAAGTTATTTTGAAAAATAGTAAAAAATGTAAATTTTAAAAATCACAGCTTTACCATTTGAAGTCCATTCATTTTGTTGTCATAGTCTTTGCCTTTATGTTGCAGAGATGCAAGAATTTCCATTGAAATGATGTATCTAAATAATCTAAATCTTTCAGCAACCCAGATAAAATTTCATTTACTAAAGCAGACTAGCTGTATAAAATAAAATAAAACAAAAACCGTATTTTTTAGAACTTCAGACCATAAAACAGTATGTAAGTAACAGCAATGCTTATGGTAAGTTACCAGTAATGTCTCTTGTTCAAAGTCTGTTGGTGATTGAACACAAAATGACTATTACTCAGTTTATGCACAGACAGCAAAGATGTAGTTGTGTTGCTTCATTGTATTCAGGTGATAAACTCGTGGCATTTTACAAAAGAGGAAACTGGCAACAACTGAAATGCAGCAAAGAAAAGGTGATACTGCTGGAAGTGAAATTCAAATAAAATGTAAATGGATATACAGAAGAAAGATATGAGTATAGGGTTGTTGATACTTTGACCATTGGAGACAATGCATATGCAGCTGAAGAATTTAGTGAGGGCAAACTCATTGACATAATCAAGGAAAACAATTGTGACCAAAAAGATGAAGATGTATCAGTACTAGCAAAAAACTTCACATTAAAGGAATCCTCAGAGACCTATCACAAAATTGTAGACTCTAATGGTAATATTGGAAAATTTCTAGACTTAGAATGGAGTATAATAAATCTCCAAGAAATAGAAACCATATTCTCCCTGTTTTGAGAGAGAAGAAAAACACTGTACAAGGTACTCTTAAAAACAATTTTACAAAGAAATAGAACATATTAATACTTAACATACATAATGCTTTAGAAAACAGTGTACTACGTTAACATTGGTTTTACTTTTTTAAATTTCCTCATATATTTATAACTAATGATAAGTTTTTTTAATGTCTTGGTAAAAAATTTAAAAGTCCTAGAACAATCATAATTTTCTTGTTGATTATTAATATTCAGTTTCAACTAACATAATTATTTTTAATTATCACAGTACTGTGTAAAGCTGGAACTTCCTATATATAAGGGTTTCTTTTTCTAAATGTGGTTTTGATTATATTGAGTTTCTTCATCTGGTAGTAAATACTGCCAGAATGAGATTCTTCTGTTTTGTGGTTATTAACAGAATGAAGCACACTTTCTTGATGCTTTTAAGTATTGTAGAGATGCCATTGCAAAAGCAGGCCAATACTCTTCCATGTTTCTGTAAGTGCCTTGCCTTGGTCAGTGAGAGGCTGGTTCAGGTGAATGCCCCCTTAGAAAGGTATTTTTTCAGTGATCCAAGCCTTTGAATAGTGACTCCCTGAGTGCAGTTGAGATCTGTGCTGGGCTTCCAATTAAGAGAATATAGCAAAGGGTATGAATCCACCATTAATTCCTTAAGGAGGCTATATCACATCCCAAGGTGAAAGGATATGACTTCTGTGATAACCTTAATACAAATCCATTTTAGCAGACTTTACTCCTTTTATGCTGACCTGTCACACTGTGAGGGGCCTATGAAGAAGGCAGACTTTAGGAATCAAGGCCTCAGTCATCCAGTCACAAGGAGACAGACTGAATAAGCTCAGAAGCAGACTGCCCCAGGAAGATGTCCAGGTGAGAATAGCCCAGCCCACACTACCTGCAGCATTCTCACATTCAGAAGAGGACCCAGTAGATCCAGACCCAGATTTCTGACTCAACGGAACTGAGAGATAATAAACAGATGGTGGAATTTGTAAGGACTTGTGCAACACTAGAAAATTAATACACCATACATAGAATTTTTTCTTTTTTTTTGTTGGGGGGTACCAGGGATTGGATTTGGGGACACTCGAATACTGAGCCACATCCCTAGCCCTATTTTGCATTTTATTTAGAGACAGGGTCTCACTGAATTGCTTAGCACCTCACTTTTGATGAGGCTGGCTTTGAACTCATGATCCTCCTGCCTCAGCCCCCTGAGCCACAGGGATTATCAACTCAGAATCTTTCTCTATCAAAATCACATATATGGCCCCAGGGTCTTTAAACATTTGGTATTTCACAAGGAAAAAAAAAATCTGAGGTCAGTTCATCTTTTCCACCTGATTTATAGGAAACCTCTTTCTCTGATCTAAATAATTCTAAAAAAAAAAAAAAAAGAAGAAGAAGAAAAAATTGTGAAAGAACACGAAATGTTCCAGCAAGTATCAACTATAATCTCTCATTGTTTTTAATTTTTATTAATTTGTTTTTAAAAATAATCTAAAATAAACCCCAATGAATACACTGAAAAAAAAAAGAATAATCAGTTGGATTCTATCTTAGATTTCTGTTTCTATTTCACATGTTTTGATTTCCTTCCATTCAAAATATGTTTGTACTCAGGAACTCCCATGATGTTTAGGTTCAAATTCCATTCTCTGCTTTATTTATCTATAATTGTCTCATATTTTAAAACCTCTATACATTTCCTCTGTAGTGTGGGAAGATACACATTTCTCCTCTATACTAGGAATTTGATTTATAGTTTCAGTGCTGCTTTTAACTATCATATTTCCACAGCAAAATTTAATTCCAATATTAATTTTCCTGCCATCTTTATGTCATCACGTTTTATCTAACTTTTTGAACTTAAGCTTGTCCTGATCTTATCAATCTCTGTTTCATAAATTCTGTATTTGAGTCATTATTGAAGATGCCCAATATTTTACTCATTTTGAGTATGTGTACAGTGTTCTTTGCATAGATTCTTCCCCTCAGTTGATAGAAAGGGTCTTTCTCTACATCTTCTCCTTCTTCAGTAGTAATGTATCTAGTCTTGTGCTACAGTTCACTTGAGTCTCTAGCCACACTGATAAGACTGAACCACCTTCTCAGGTATCCAAGGCTTTTTAAGATAAGCAAATACTATCCCAATATTCAGAAGGTTTTCATCTGATGCAGCTCTACTGAATCCAGGTAGAATCTAGGTAGAATCCTTATTCACCTCCTTGCTGGCATTTTCGTAAAACAATAGTGCACACGTGGTAAAAGGATAGGATCTAGAATCAGAGGGGTGGAATGAAAGTTCCACGTGTTAGTAGTGATTTCAATGTGATCATGTTGTTTGAATTTTCTCTCCCATAATTTCTTTCTTTTTTTTTTTTTTGATACCAGGGATTGAACCTGGGGTACTTAACCCCTAAGTCACATCCCCAGCCCTTTTTAATTTTGAGACAGCATCTTGTTAAGTTGCTTAGGGCCTCGCTAAATTGCTGAGGCTGGCTTTGAATCTGATAACCTCCTGCCTCAGCCTTCAAAGTCACTGGGATTATAGGTATGAGCCATGGCACTCAGCTCCTCCATATTCTTTACAAGCAAAATGGGGTAATACAATAAATCTCATGAGTCGTGAGCAATAAATGAGATAATACACATGCAGGGCTTAGCACAGTAATTGGGACTTGATGAGCACTCAATATTAACTTTCCTCTGATTTGTTATTATCATCTAGGAAACCAAGACATAATGTTAGCAAGACTGTTCACTCATACTCTGTGGCTTTATTTTTAAAGATGTCCTTTTTTAGAATGCAGGTCATTATGCTACAACAAGCCCCTCTCCAGCACATCCTGCTCACAACCAGGTTTCTGTTTCTGATTCTATGTAAAGGAGGCAATGAAAAAGATGCCAGGGTAACCACTACTCAGATGGCTTCAAAACCTAGTCAAATTCACTTGGTGAGATACAACAATTTTCTCATGATAGACCCTTCATGGTTCCTAATAAGAAGATGGAGGCACAAGGGTTGGTAGCTCAATTTCATGGAAAATTTAAAGCTTTTGGAGATCTTGAAATACTGGAAAATTTTGTGTCTAGTTTGACAATTAAGTTTTGCTAACTTATCTACGGACCCTTGAAGCACATGTAACTATCTTCTCTGAGTTTTCAAGATCTAAAAATAAAACTTTCAGTTGTAGACATACAACTAGACATTTCCCCCAAACTCAGTGCCTGATTCTGAACCTGCAAATTGGCTTCCTTACCGTGGATCCTCTCATTGAATGACACTTTCATCCTACCAGTCTGCCAAACTCAGCATCTTAGGGTAATTTTCATCTTTCTTCCAACTTCACTTCTAGGTTCAACCAGTCAGTGACTGCTGCCCAGGAGGCCTGTCCTGTCCTGTCTGCTTCCTTCTTCAGTCCGACTTCCTCTTTTCCATTCACGCTCCCTGAAGTCTTAGTTCTGTCCTTCAATATTTTTCACTTGGACCATTAGTCTCTGAAGTGGTCTCTAGGTCTCTCATCGCTTGCTTCTCTAATCAATACTAATCATTGTTGCCAGATGATCTTCCCAAAATACAAGTCTCATCATGCTACTACCCTTGTCAAATACAAAAAAAGGCTTCTCAACCCTACAGAAAAGAGTCTGCTTCCCTACTTGAAATCCAAGGTCTGTCACATCTAACCTTAACCTCTTTCAGGTTGCATATCCTCAGAGGTCTTTTCCCAACATAAATCAGTATCAGTGCCACCCTCTGAGAACAATTAGCACCCTGATTTCCTCCAGGTTAGTTTTTGATTGTTTGCTTTTAGAATTCTTTCAACCTATAGAACACTATGTTGACAATGACCTCCATCAACAAGAACCTTCTTGGTTCTTGGTTCAGTGGCCACCTCTTAGAAATGATCCCAAGGATACCTGGATTATCAATAATTCTCTTCCATGCATTCACTATAACTTGTTCCATCTATTATAATTATCTAAATCTGCCTTTTATTCTGATTATTGACACATATCCCAAACTTGCAAAATGACTTTGCTTTATTCGCTCTGATCTTTCACAAATCTGTCCAAATGTTTTTGCACATGGTTGTGGTACAAAAAATTATTATTCAAAGTTATCAGGGTTAACAAAAGTCATGGTTTAACATTGCTATTATAATATGCACATAAATACATTTCACATAGAAATGAAAATGAATGAGACTCTACAATAATTTTTCCTTTTAGTATCCTTCAGGATTTTGGGGTCATTTGATCTGCTGTGAAGATAATGTTAAGATATAGTAGGTAAATTTGAGTTTCTAGGGCAACGACTGCCATTGTAATTATACTTAATTGAACTCTGCTTTTGTCAACTAACAACTCTGAATGAAATCATACTGAGTTTATTAATTTTATTTGTATAGAATTTAAAATTTTGCCAGGTATCTTCACAATTCTAATGTTTTATGTCATTTGTGAGACAATATACATCTCTTCTTATGCATTGTTTGTGGATTCAGAAAGACTAAGATACATAACAGAATAAATAAGAGGCAGAATTGGGACTTGAGCTGAATTTGTATTACTTTTATTCTAAACCCCTGGTACTGTTCTTCACCCTTATTACAGTTTAGTTTTTTTGGATCCTCAGTGTCCCTAAGATCCTTGTTCTCTAACTGAACATTGGAATTTATGGAAACTTTATAAAAGGCCTTAACAGGATTTCTACTCAGTGGGATCAATATGGAATTTATTTGGACACATTATTATTAATAATTATCAGAAAAGGTATATTTATATAAAGTTTGTTAGACAAACCAGAATGTACAACCTATCTATATGCCTTAAAAACTGAGACAACCATATATATTTTCCTACAAAACTCATGCATAGAAAGCTATTTATGATTTATTTTGAAATACTTGTTAGTTTCTATTTTTAAAAACCTGAATTTTATTACAATGATTACTTTTTAAATACAAATTTACTTAAATATATCCACAAATATATAATTTTAAGTACACTATAAAAATATGTATATGCAAACTTTAATTGGAAAATCCATCCCTCCTTCCAAAATAAGCAAAAATAAAAATGACTACATGAGTTATCATTCTGAGACTGACAAAAATGTAGGCATTGCTATGGACTAAATGTTTGTATTTACTCCAAAATTTATGTAATGAAATCCTATGTACCGATGTGATGCTTATAGGGGGTAGGTTGTTTGGAGGTAATTAAGTCATGGTAGTGGGGGCTTCATGTGAGGAGTAGCACCCTCATAAAAGGCAGCCCACAAGATCTTCAGCTCTTGCTTCTCTATGTGAGGGTATGTGACTGCCATTTGGCCCTGCCTAGTCACAGGATCCATCAGAACCTTGATCTTGGTCTTCCTAGATTCTAGAACCAATAAAAAAAAATGTTCGTTGTTTAAGCCATCTATTCTGTTGTAATTTGTTAACGCAGTACAAACCTAGGCATTTTAAGTTCTATACTTAAAGTGGCAAATGGTTATACAGTTGAAATAAAAAAAAATGTTAAAAGCACCCTTGCATCTTTGACATTTCCAAACTTTCTCTTTTGTGTGTTTTTGCAGACTCATTTTTATTTTAGTTTCTCTAATTAAGAACTTTTGAAACACTGTATAGTGAAGCCAAAGGCTATAGATTGATTTACAAATATCAACAAATAGATTTGGTTTTTAGAGTTTAATTATTTAAAGGGATTTTGCTCTTTAATGCTTAAAGTTCAACCATATATTCCCTTGTAAAATCTAAATCACTTAAATATCTTAAGTTCTGTAAGCAGAATCAGCAATTGCTTATGAGATATATTAGCTGCAGGTCAATCAAACCTTCTGCACAATCACTAAAAATTTTAATTTTTAAATTTCATGAAAATTTTGGTTTGCTAATTTATGCAACATACTGAAATTTATTTATCCAAAATGATAAAATATCAACAAAGTACTTTATAACATGTCCTGGTTATTGAACATTTAAAATATTCTTCCAATGAGAAATCAGGTAGTTCAAATCTCTTGTGAGCAAGTAGTTGGTCACTAAGCCAAAAATCATACATTGATGGCAAAAATGCCACGCATAAAAAGTCAGGGATGTGTTTATTCTTAGACAAATCAAGTTTTCTTGAATTACCTTGGCATCAGTTTGTAAAAGTAACACTTAAAGTGTAAGCCGAATTCTTTGAAAATATTTTGCTACTCTCAGCAACTAAAGGATCTCCTTTTCTGGCTTTAAGAGACTGGGGAGAGTTTTGATAATAATTCATGTAACTCTGTGTCTTTACACCTAAGCCTCACCTTCAATGACTTCACCCTGTGCAAACCTGCTCTTTGGCACTGACTTTAAACCACTGGAAAAAAATGGCATCTGAGTTGTCTATAATGCTCCCTAAGAAAAAGTCTTCTGAATTCTTTGCAATATACACTGGCCTGCTGATTACACTAAACGCTAAAGTGACACCAGGATATGAATCTTGTCCTCAGGCTAGAAATTGGTACAAAATGTTTTTGTTGTTATTTTTAGGATATTTATAAGAATCTAAATATTTCAAGATTGTGAAGGGAAATTGTGAAATAATTTCATAATGTCTACAATGCAGCAGCAATGTAGCTTTAATTTTTGGAAAAGAATATTAATATTTTATTAAACCACATTTTAGATCAATTCCTAGATTCTTTGGATTTTTAAACCAATATTTTAATAAAAGATGATTAAAATATCTCAAAATAAATGATAATAATTTTGCTTCCCATTAGTGTTATGGATGGTTAATTAAGGGTTCATATAAACTAAAAATGATTGTGAACAATTACTAAGATTGTTGCTTCCACAGCCATTGAACACAGCAATCTGACAGGATTTGAGTGGCTTCTGGAGTTAAACTTAGGCTTTTTGCTTGGAAGACAGAATTTATTATGCTAATTTATTATATTTATAATAAAGCATAGAGAACCTTAGCAAATATTCCTTCCTAGAAACTAAATTCCAAATAATCAGGAAAATTTTTTAGAGGTTCTTACAAGTCATGAGTAAAAATGCTATTCAAAAGATAATTCACATCATCTTTCCCACCATTTACCATTTCCCTATCCACACTTCCAGTTACTCATGATGAACTAAGGTCCAAAACTTTTAAATAGAAAATTCCAGAAACAAATTTTAAATAGCTTGCTATTTTCTGAAGGTTACTTGAATGCAAGTATTACAGTAAGATATCAGTTGATCTGATAACCAAGATGTCTACTAATAACTAATGAGTGGGTAGCATATACAACATGGATATATATGTTGTTGTTTAGATGGCCAGGAGGAACAAAACAACATGAGATTAAATCAAACACAAGAAGACACAATGCAATCAACAGACATGGTAATGTAAATGTCTGTATATAAATGTTTGTAATGTAAATTGTCTAAATGATTCCAACATTACAACATTTTACAAATATAATGTCTTTTACATGAGATGTAAAAGACTGCTGCTGGCAATGTAATATAGCATGTTATTTGATAGTAAAAATTTTTTATCAATAGAAGTCACTCTAAAATAACAATTAAAAGTTTAGTAAATACATAAACCAGTATCATAATTATTTATTATCACTGTCAACTATGCACCATATATAACTGTATTGCTGTAATTTGTACAACTATATAACTGTATTGTTGTACTTTGTACAACTGGAAATACAATAAAGTTTGTTATACCAGCATCACAACAAACATGTAAACAATGTTTTGTACTACAACATCATAACAACCATGACAGCAACAGGCAACAGATATTTTCAGCTCCATTACAATATTATACAACCACCATCCTATATGCAGTCCAACATTGACCAAAATTTCATTATGTGGCTCATGATTATAATTCTAAATATGCACAGAACTCAAAGGAGAAATACAGAGGCATTCCAAATGGAGATTTGAAACATTACTCTCAGAAACTCCAGAAAAGCAGATACAAATTAAATAATATAGATGTGAACAGAATCATGAGTGCATGCATGATGTAATCAGTACATACACATCTATTAGCACCTCATCATATACTTATATTATATGTATAATACCATGGGAAATAATCATAAAAATACATTTTTTTTCTACTACATCTAAAACTTTATTTTGATATGTCATATCTTGGGCCACAAAACTAGTTCCAATAAAACCCTGATGTTTTCCAACTATTGTGAAATAAATCAGTAATAAAAGTCAACTTAAGAAATCCCATGGTATTTGAAATTGAACAATGAATGTCTTAATGATGCATTATTTAAAAAATTTATAATTAAACTTAGAAGATAGTTTAAACTGAAATTTATGAAACTACAGAACATTAAGACATCTGGACTTAAAGGAAAATTTGCAGGGTTAAATGCATATTTTAGAAACAAAGACAGAAAAATCAGTATCTAAAAGTCCACCATAAATTAAAAAAAATATAAGCCACCCAATTAAACAATAGGCAATTATATATTTTGTATATTATATATAATTATATATACTTATATATTTCACTGAAGCAAAAATACAGATTGCAAATAAGCATATGAAAAGCTGATATATAGGAAGCATATGAAAAGTATCATATATTGTTAGGAAATTGTAAATTCAAATAAGATACCAGTATACATCTACTTTAATGCCTAGCATCCAAAACACTAACACCACCAAATTCTGGAAAGAATTTTAAACTCTCATTCATTATTGGTGGGAATGAAAACTGTTATAACCTCTATAGAAGACATATAATCCAACAATCACGTTCTTCTATATTCATCTAGATAAGTTACAGGTTTATGTCTTCACACATGCACATGTGTTTATAGCAGCTTTAGTTCATAATTTCTAAAACTTAGAGTTAATCAAGATATCCTTCAACTAGTAAATGGATAAACCAAATGTTGTATATCTAAATAATGCAGCATTATTCAGAAGAAAGAGAGAGACAAAGAGAAAAAGAAACAACAAAAAAGAAATGATATATCATGACATGAAAAGACATGGAAAAAACTGAAAGGCATATTGTAAATTAAAAAAGCCAATCTTCTGAAAAGGCCACATGCTGAATGATTCCAACTATACAACATTTCACAAAAGCTGAAAGTATTGGTTTCCAGGGTTTGGGCAGAAAAGGGACTAAAGGGAATTTTTAGGATAAAGAAACCAATATGTATGATACTATAATGGTGGATACATGACATTATGCATGTTGCAGAACCCATAGAACTATGTAAGACAAAGAGTGGATCCTAATACACACTGCAGACTTCAGTCAATAGTAATGTATTAGAATTGGTTCATCAATTGTAACAAATGTGCCACACCAATGCAAAATACTGATGGTGGGAAAGGACCACACAGAGTTGGGGGTAGGGAGTATATGCGAACTTTGTACTTTCTGCTTAATTTTTTCTACAAAACTAAAAGTGCTCTAAAAATAAACGTCCATTAATTGTCTTATTTAAAAAATGTAGCAATATCTTTAAAGACACAATTAAGAAAAATCAACAACATGAATGATTCTTTTGGAAAAAAAAGAATTGTTATAATTTTATCAACATTGACTTAAAATTAACAGGCATAAATAGCCAGTATTAGAAGAGAGAAGATAAATATCACTATAGAATGTAAATGCATTAAAATTTAAGGATATTATGAAAATTCTATGACAGTGAATTTAATATTTTTGGTGAATTGAAGAAATTCTTGAAGAAACTGAGGTAAAAGTAGTATCAAATCCCAAATATTTCATGTTATTTACAGAAAATCAATTAGAGATATTTCCACAAAGAAATGTTGAGGCCTAGCTTACTTTACCAATGAATTGGCCCAAAATTTAAGACTGAAACAGTGTCAATGTTACATAAACTCTTTCTGACAATTATTTTCACATTTAAAATACATATGATTCATTGTAATAAAGGAAAATATAGCAGGATTATCTTCATTTATGCAGAAAAAGTTAGAAACAATTCAGTACTCATTCAGGGTGGGTAAATTAGGAATTGGCAAATCAGGAATGGATGGGAATTTCCTTAATCTGATAGAATCACCAGGAGCAGTGGTACACTCTGTAATCCCAGTGACTTGGGAGGCTGAGGCAGGAGGATCTCAAGTTTGAGGCCAATCTCAGCATTTTAGTGATATCCTAAGCAATTTGGCAAGAATCTGTCTCAAAATTAAAAAAAAAAAAAAACTATAAATAAATAAAAAGGGCAGAGGTTTTATCTTGGTGGTAATGTACTTGGTTCAATTCTCCAGACCTCACCCGCCCCCCCCACCCCCAACCCCCCCCCAAAAAATCTGAGAGAGTAGCTACAGAAACCCATGGTAAATGTACCTGATTAATTAATATAGAAAGCTTATCCCCAAATGGGGGATAAAACAAGGATGCCCATTATATCTATTCAACAGTCTACTGGAGATTCTAGACAGTATAGTAAGTCAAGGATAAAAAAAGAGAAAGGATTGGGAAAGAAATAAATGTATTATTATTCACAAATAAACATGGTTGTATATGTAGACAATTTAAGAGAATCTATAAGAATGAGTACACACATTTCATAATGATATTGGATTTGAAGTCAACATATGGCAGAACACATTGATGCACAACTAAAATCTCAGGGATTTGAGAAGCTGAGGCAGGAGGATCACAAGTTTCAGGATACCTTCAGCAAGTTAGTAAGATCCTAGCTCAAGATAAAATAAGAAAGGGCTCGGATGTGTGGCTCAGTTTTAGAACACTTTTGAGTTAAATTCCCACTATCACCAAAATAAATAAATACATACATACATACATACATACATACATACATACATATGCTCACACATACATACAACTGCATGGAATAGTAACAGACTGAGAGAGACAGAGATACTGATAATGTTTCATGCCTCAGTCTGGATGGTCTGTTTTGTGAAAATCTGTACCTACTATTCTTCTGATCAGTACAACTTTTTGAATATGTTAAATTTCATAAGGGTTTATTGCATGCTTTTTAAAAATACGTACAGAGTATTGGTTTTGCAACATGAAACACTTACATGTTGGTTGAACAACAGGTGAATATACTTATCACTACTAACTGTACACTTAAGATGTGTTACATGCACTTTACCTCAATTAAATTTCATTTGTTTTAAAAAAAGCTTTAGAAAGATAAATGCCATTAAGAAATGAATACTAAAAATGGGTGAATCTAAAATACAGAAAAAAAAAATCAAAGTGAGATATCTATAGCCCACTGTTAACAGAAACTGGACTTCCCTCCACACTGAACAAAACTGACGACCACACTAGAAGAACATTCTCAGTTGTAAGGTACTGTCCGTCATAAGATATACCACTTATCTAACAATAGCTTTTGTGTGAGAAAACCTCACTGCATTTATGTCATACGTAGACGTGCCTAAGTATGAAGTGTGCCTTCCCACTGAGAAATTGGGGGATGCCTCTGAGAGAAGCGTGATGATCTGGTTTGCCTGTTTCTTGGAATGTAAAACAAATGACTAAAGGTAGAATTAGCCATCCCTTTTTCGTAAGGGATCTTGAGCACAGAAGTACTTATAATTATATCAGAACCCAAAGAATACCAGCATAGGGAGTAAAATTCATTCTAGAACCAATTTATATATTAACTAAATAAGCATAAACTTGACTCTTAAGGAGGCCAAGTCTCAGGAATCAAAGCATGTAATAGAAAAGTCCATCCCTAAAAATGTCAGGGTTTTCCAGAGCAACAGTTTTACATTGTATCTAAGGTGGAAACCTCCACCATCTGTATTGGCTAGAGTAGATACTTCTTGAGGAGGAACACAGGTGCTCATTGTCCCGAAGGAAAACTGCTTCTTCAGTCAAAGTGATGGTTGCATACTTCTTATCTGAAAGAACTATCCAAGTTTCAGTGGATTTGATCAAAGTCTGTCTATTCTGGCCAAAGGGCCTCCACTAACTTGCAAGACACTCTATGGACAGATTTAACCTCTCAGGTGCATGGCTTGGGGAATGAATTCATGCTGAATTTTAGACCCAGATGTCCTGTGACTTGGTTCACTTATATAGAGCACAGCATATATAATTGTATCCAGTTACTCACCCTGAACACATGTTAGTTTTATACATATACTGTCATCTTTGCAAGCATTTATGGTGATTCCTGAATGTCAAATACTCTTGCTTGAGAATACCAGTATGTCATGACACATATGAATCCACTGGCGAAGAAACAGAAGCTTGAGAATGGAGTGCAGCATGATATTGGAGGTACAAAACATCTCTCCTCCACAGGTGAACAGTGTTATGTTTGTAAGGAAATTTTAAAATACTTTCCATAAAGTAATATTTCGGACATCTGCATAGGTCCCTCTTCAAAGAACTATATAAGCAAGAAGAGGAGGAGGGAGTTGGGACTTCAGGCACAGACATATATTCCATAGACTCCTGCCAAAGGCTTTAGGATATATTATGGTACATTTCCATCTTCAGAGTTGGTAACCCAACCTTTCAGATTTACATGCAATAAACTGACTCTTTTAAAAGGTTGCATTCATAAGTGCCACTTTACCTTTTCAACAATGATTTCAAATATATAATATATAATTATGAAAAATATCTGTGTTGAAAGCAGACCTCAATGCTTCTTCATATAAAAACAAAAGAAATAAATGAAGTGGGCTTTTTTTTCTGCTGTTGTTCTGGTTTTTTGGAACTGTAATGTGTAATGATTCTGAATTATTTCTGATTAACAAAGAAAATGTTCTGCTACCTCGGTGTCTGTGATTACATTACAGTACAATGGAGAAAAGTCACTAATGGGTACCTCCGAGGTCATAACTGAGACTGTAGCATTTGAATTTGTTTATTAATGAGCTCAGGACAGGGCTGTGCTTCTAGGATGTCAAGCTTTGTTAACAGAATAAAATTTGAAGTACTGTTAAAACCTTAAAGAGCAAACTAAGAATATCATTCTAATGCATAGTCTCTGAAATAAATAACCCCCTTCCAAATGCTTGGAACATACTTGGAGGATAGAACTGAATTAGAGAAACTGCTATTCTTTTCTTTCATCAATGGCAAGAGGGAAATGGGAAATGGGATACTCAAGATGCTGAAAAGAATTACTGCAAATATATGTGCACTTTTGGTCACTGTTTTTTGATGAAGAAAATATTGTGCATAATAACTCAAGAATGTATTTAACATAAATTATATTTGCATGAATTATGTTTATTCATATGGTCAGATACATAATGGCTTGCTTGATAAATGGCTGATTAGTCTTATAATCAGCCCAAGAGGGACCCGCTTCAAAAACTCTCTCTTGGGGGCATCTGACTTTCTAGATATTTTCCATTTGCCTTTAAACAGTGAAATGGTGCCACATTTAGGCACCCTAAACAGCTTAATCTCAGCTTCCAGTTTGAAATCTGGTATTGCTTCCTCTTGCTGGAATACCTACAGAGATTTGACAAATGGCTCACAACAAACTCCATACTTTTAAAAGGCACAAGTGGTCAATGATAAAACCACTTTATGGATAGGGGGAGAGTCATAAAGAGAAAGCATCTCCTAGAGGACCAGAATGCCTATCCTTAGTAATAGGAGGAAAGTGAGATAATTATGATGAGGATAAAGATTTACTGCTTATATCAGCTTTTTTTTGTGTGTGTGTGCCAGGGATTGAACTCAGGGATGCTTAACCACTGAGCATATCCCCCCCTCCTTTTTTTTAAAGGGGGGGGGGGAGAGAGAGAGAGAGAGAGAGAGAGAGAGAGAGAGAGAGAGAGAGAGAGAGAGAGAGGAGAGAGGCCTTTATTTCTTTTCTTTTCTTTTTTCTTTTAATGTGGTGCTGAGAATCAAACCCAGGTCCTGCCCATGCTAAACAAGCACTCTACCACTGAGCGACAATCCCAGACCCCCACCCCTTTTTAAAATTTATTTATTTTTATGTTGAGACAGGATCTCATTAAGTTGCTTAGGGGCTCACTAAATTGCTGAGTTGCTCTCAAACTTGTGATTGTCCTGTTTCAGCCTATCAAATTACTGGGACTACACTATTTACACTGGGATTACAAACTACACTATTGACTACACTTAAATTTGGCCTTTGTTTCAACTATTATCATAAACTCCTTTAGCAAAGTAAATAAATTGTGCTGGGAAAAACAATAGAATATGCTACATTTTTTGTGTGTGTGTGTGTGTGTGTGCTTTTAAATCCACATACTCTTATCTTTCAGGTAGAAAGTTATGAGATCAGTATGGTTTCTGAGGTGAGTGTTTAGTATTATTGTTACTGATAATATGGTGAAAATGGTTTGTGGGTTCTAGAAAATAAAAAAAAAATTAATATAGATATGTAGTGATTAATCACAACATCTTAAATTAATATAGTAAAGCCTGCAGCAAAAGAGTATAATAATTAAGATAGAGAAAATAACATAGAATTTTCACCTTTCCCTCAGTTACTAGGCAGGGATGACCAATTAGGTCAGGTATTATATTAATTAATTTTATGAGGAATAAGGGTAATTTTTTTTCCTTATTAAAATTGTCTCTTCATGATTTAAGTTCATTATGTTATGAATAACATGTATTTGCTCCTTGCAAAGGTGAATAGAGTCTTACTGGTTAAAGTATGGGCTTTGAAGCCACTATTTTCCTAAGAGGTACAAGGTGTACTGTATCTTATACTTCTTGATTTTGACTTTTTCTTTCTCTGCTGGCAGTTTGCAACCCTGAGAAAATATCTTTAATGAATACAGAAAATATATCCAGGTACATACACTGAAGATTTAATTTTGCCTACTGATATTTAAAAACTTGGTAAAAGCTCAATTAAATCTTAGGAGTTTTAATAGGAGCTGTGCCCAAATAGGAGGTGTCACCCAACTATAACATTTATTTCAACATGAGCATATTCTTAGGAATATAGACTTGGCATAAATACCTGCCACCTTCCAGAAGCCTTCAGTGAAACATTAGAAACAAAGTTTTACTCTCCAATGCTGGTATTTTAAACAGTCCCATGATTAGAACTTGGCTCTCACTTCCTACTTTCTTTTTCTGTAAACTTCTTTTTTATCTAACTTCCCTTTCCCATTTACTTTTATGCATATGTTATATAACAACATAAGTGCTCCAAAGTGAGAACATGCAACACAGTCAGTATCTTTCCTTGTTCAACAGAAACCATTCTGCCATCCATTTGCAAAGCTTGACTGAAATAAAGCACTATGATCAGGCAGCTGTCAAAATGTATAATGCCACTAATTTCGATTGACAAGCTAATTAAATTGAGGATAAGTGTGAGGATGAGGTGAGTAGCCCAATGTAGATGATTTGCCTAAACTGGCCCTCCTTTTAACTCCATGGACATTCCAAAAATTTAGTAGGTGGATTTGGAAATTTTTTAAAAAGAGTTTACATACTATATACTTTAGTATATACATATATTATGAGAAAATTATTTAGATATTAAGGTCAAATTGATTACTGGAGAATGCATGTTGATATGAATGATTAAAACAGGGCACAAATTGATAGCCAATAATAAAGAAATAGTTATTTGTTTCTTTGAGATTATGCTTGTTTGTTCCTTCAGTTTTTGAAACTTTATTATAAACTAGGTTCTCGTGACTATACAACACCCATGCTTCCTAAACAGACATGGATATTTCCTAAAACTTTACTAATATTTAAAAACCTGACCTGCCAATGTCTAATGGCTCAATCAACTGATAAACATTCATATAGTGTCCATATACTTTTAGTCTCTCGTATAAAAAATGAAAGGCACCTCTTATTTGCAATTTAAATTACTGATTCACTAAATCTAGTACACTTAATTACTAGTTTCATTCTTTATAGAAGTTGTGGTAACTAAATATGATGTCCATATATCTAATAGTGTTTCCCCAAAATGTGATACAGTATACATGATACTTTACAAAAAGAAGACTCGAGGCTACATATTTTTGGGAAATACTTTATGAATGGAGTTTCAAAATGGAATAACTATGGGTTCTAGAGCTATACAGATAGTCTATAAATATGAAAACTAACTTCTTTTGTAATCAAGAAAGTGTATATTAAAATAATGGTGGGCTGGGGTTGTGGCTCAGTGGTAGAGCACTCTCCTGAATGTGCGAGGCCCTGGGTTCCATCCTCAACACCACATAAAAATAAATAAATAAAACAAAGGTCTTTAAAAAAATAATGGCAAGATAAGTTTATCTGGTCTACTGGGGAAAATGAAAAAAAGATAATCTTTGGTGTTCACAAAGTAGAGAAATAGGCATGTAGAGAAATAGGCATGACCATACACAGGACAGACATACTTGACTGGTTGTTCTAGAAATTGGAATCAATTTTATGGATGAGGATATTTATTAAAAAATATATGTACATTTTGATCCACCAATTTTTGAGAGATTCAACCTAAAAACATTAGAAATATGAATCAATAACACACACATATACACATTCACAAGTTTGGAATTTTTTATGGCCTCTATTAAAATATGTGATGTGATAAGATAATTTTTCTTTTTTGTGATTTTTTTCATGGTGGAAGTTTTTAAGAAGATACATAAGAAATTCATGCTAGAATAGTTGACTTTGTTTAACCTGAAAGTGTATAGTATACTCTAAAAAGACTTATTTTTAAACTGGAAATAAAACCAAAGCAGAAGCAATTCAACTCTATGATTTGTAACAGCCAATACTTTGAACTGTACAGAATTTACTGATAGTGTCCCAGGAACTGGATGAAGACAGATATATAACCAAGCTGGAAAAAAAAAACTAAATACAATGAAAGCAAAGGATAGTTCAGACGACCCTTAAATGTTTTATCATTCAGTCCACAAAGATGAACTCAGTGCCTCAATTTGCTGCATCGAAAGATGAGAGCTAACTCATTATTTGAAGAAACCACTTGAGGTGAATGGACATTCACAGAAATATCAAACTCATGTCAAAAGATGCCAATTTTTAACATAATAGAATGCTGCATTACTTTCATCTTCTTAGATGTTACTTGTAATTTTATTATTGTAATATTGTTCTAAAACAATATATCCTTAAATCCAGAATTCTTAATAGTCCAAAGGGACAAGTTAAAAGTAGTTACAGATTATTACCATTACCTGAAAGTAAATGTAGAGAAGAAAGGCTAATCAAGAAGGAGGGCAATATTTACAGATTTGGATTAAAATAGATCAGCAAAGAAAATAAGGCATGATAGGTTCGACAGACACTGACTGCATCTCTGGAGGGGCAGAGGGGTTATCAATTAAGAACAGTCATTTGTATCTGCTTAATAAAAGGTCTTTCTAGATAAACGGTATTGTTTGTGAGAACTCTTATTTCTTATGATATGCATTTCATTTAAAACCAAATTAAAGCATATGACAGACTATTTTCATGACAGAGATAAGCTCAACATCAACTCAGAGTAACAAAGTAAAATTATAAGACTGATGAGAATAATACAAATGACCATCAACTTTAGAATTACATAAAAGCAATAACTCTAAATAATTTCTCTACCAAGAAAGTCACAAAAAAAGTAAAGGTGCTTTTTCATGTAATCACACCATATATTTGAAAAGCATTTTATAAATATAAAGAAATGTTTGTATCACCTAACTTACCTGATTCAAATATCTATGTATGCTTATATCTGTACTTAAAAAAAGTAACACTACAGCATCTCAGCTATTCTTATCTTCTCAATTGTCCAAAATAGTACCTACTAGATACATTAGTATTTTTAAATTTAAGTTCAAATATCTTAATATTATGTCCTGTAATTCCACATCTTGTTCAATCACAGGAATTGGATCAAAATTGTAATGGGCTGCACCCCATTTATGCATAATGTCAAAATATACCCTATTGTCATGTATATCTAAAAACAACAATTTTTTTTTAAAAAACTTTAATATTAAAGTACAATAAATTCCTTAATCACACTAGTCATATTTCCAGTGCTCAGTAGCTATATCAAACTGGTATTTCCTCTGCACATGGCAGATTCATGAATAGCATCAAAGTCTAAGACATGACCTTGTACCTATATGACTTCCATCAAGATATAACTGAATATAATTTGCTGAAAGGTAGTTCAGTCAATAATTACTAGCTAGTTTTCCTCAAATTTTCAGTAACTATATTACTAAAAACTACAGAACTGTCACTAAATGATTGGATATAAATAATCTCCAAAAATACTTTGTATTGAAATTTAGGACAATATTCAAGGGCTACCTGGATTTATCAACACAAAGTAATGGTAAAGGTGTGAAAATTCAGTGAATCAATAGTTTAAAAACCTACATGAGTCAGATAATCTGTGTGAATATGCTGCAGTGGTCAAGGTAATCAGTACCCAATGTCTGGCTGATACAGAGTTTATTAGATACAGAGTTATTAGAACCTGCTCTATTATAGTCTGAAAAATGTTAGGAATAAAGGAGTTTATTTTAGGAAATTGAGATGTCTAGGAGGGAGGTGATTATTGGACTGCTCTGAGCATACAAAGTATTTTGAGAAAAGTTACTTGTTAATAGTAAACCAAATGTGGAACTACAAGAGTACTGAAATAACTTTAAGGTTTTTTCTTTGTGTTACTAGGATTTCTGAGTCTGTAAGTTCAGTAGAAAAAGACTGTTAATTATTATTTATTATTATTCTTTATTAAAAACAAATAACGGGCATGTACTGTGTGGCCAAGAAGAGACCACACACACCTGCTCTTTATCTATTCCTCCCTACTAGGTATTCACTAGGTGTTACTAGGTGTTCACTTATCATCTTCCTTCTCTGACAAGCCCAAATACCAGCCCTTACTATATTCTAGAATATGGTACAATCAATTATCAAATAGTATTCTATTGTGAAACACAGCATATTCTATTGTCAAAGGAGTTCAGTGCAAGAGTGCCCTCAAAGGTCATAAATGGCTCTAATACTTTTCTGCATATATCTGCATATGAGAAGCATCCCAGGCAGGTCTGTCTCAGTTGCATCTACCTTCCCATAGGAATAGGCTTGCAAAGTTAATACAAGTCCCCTTAGGCAGCCTGCAGGCAGCCAAGAAAAGTCTGTCTCAGTATAATCCTGTGAGGGGCTTTTTGGTCCTTGATCCATAGTTTGGAGAGCCAGGCTCAAGAAACAGTAGGCTATAAGGTTTGCTGCAGTACACATTAAAATGGCAAAGCTCTTCCAATATTTGGTCAAGATCATGGCTTTAAATTTTCATGATAGCTTCACTTGTAGACAGAATTTCTTTGGGTTATATTTTTAATATTAGGGAAGGAATAAAATGTCATTCGATCTGTTTTTATAGAAATCTAAACTTCCTGAAATAAGTGAAGTGAATGAATAATAGGCAAAATATGTTCTCCAAAAGGTGTTTTGTAAATCTGTATGATAAAGCATACTCTGTTGTTTAGGTGAGATGTAGCATGACAGCCCATTTTGTGGCATTTTATAACATGGACATGTACATAATAGGTGGCCATGAATATATATTGTTCATATTAATATAATACCTTATTTTAAAAGAGCTATTGCCTTCTGGGTTATTAGACTAGAATGAGTCCAAGTCCACCACCCTTTTCTCTGTTTTAAAATAGTAACAAGTTTACCAGTGCTGGGGGAAGAAAAGAAAAGAAAGGTGCCAGCAGAGGACCAGAACGTTCAAGAAACCAGGTAAAAGTAAGATGAAAGGCATAGATTGACAAACAAAGAACATAAAAAAGTGTAGCCTAAGACAGCAGTAGCAAGCTCCTATTTCCCATGGAACACCAAGGGCAAGGGTGGACTGTGGTAGGAGCACCAGGGGAATGAACTAAAATCCGCCACTGAGAATGGGCAGACCAGCACAACACCCACTCCTCCCATACCCTCTCTAGAAATAGCAGAAGGGCTTTTGCTCCCAGGATGTAGTGTGAGAAGTGCATTATTAGTCTAAGAAAACAAACTATCTGTCAGAGGAACATTCTACACAGGTCAGGGAATGAGAAAGATCAGGGGAGAAGAGTTTAACTCCCAACCTGCAAAGGTTCACGCTGTTGGCCAACCTGTAGCTACCTTATTGGGGCAGTGGTGGTAACTTGGTCTTCTCAGTCCTAACCTGAGGACCTTAATGTGTAGCCTGTCAACACATCCATTTAAGGAAGACACTTACTGTTGAAAGAAAATCTATACAACTTTGCAGAGTATTTACTCTAGCTACTGATCTGAGCAATAATTCGTCTTCATTCATTCATTGAACTAACTAACTAACTAACTAACTAACTATGTGTGTGTGTGTGTGTGTGTGTGTGAGAAAATCAACTGCATAAAAATAAAAGAGCCTAACAATGTAACAAGTGGCAAGACTTAAAGCAGATAATATAAAGAACAGAAGAGGACTTTAAGAACCTTCTAATTTGTATCTTCAAAAAGACTTTAGTGTCTCCATAAAATAAAAATAGACTTGTAGCTGTTATTTTGTGTTCAACAATTGTTATTTAGTAAAGAACAGATCAATATAAAAATTTAAGTCTATTATTTTAGTAATAATAGATGATGAACTCTTCAAGGACTGAAGAAGAACTAAATTAGCAAAAACTGGTTATAGTGAAAAATTTACTAAATTCCGAATCTTTTTATAGCAGGGAGTCACCACATTATTCTACCTGCAGTTGAAAAATCAAGAAATAGAAGCAGTATGTCTCATATACTAAAAACTATAGAATTCAGTAGAAACAATAGTTAATTGAGGGTGGGGGAAGGCACTCCTTGAATGCAGATTATGCTTAAGAGATTATGTGTGGAGACGGCCAACATGCCCTATTTAAGAAACACTGTCAGGACCCCTTTCCATTCATGAACTGGCAAATCAACCAGGGCACACTAAACCTGCTTGAATATCTTTCTAAAGACAAACATAAAGCAGAAGCCAACATTTATTTATTGTTCAATGCTCCCAGGAAAGCAATGCTTTCAAATACCAAAGAGAATAGTTATGAGGAAAATATGAACTCTAAGTTTCTCCAGAACAGCAAGTATCTCATTTTCCATTTCAAGAGACCTAAGAAGGTACAGGTCATAAAAGGTTTCTTCTGGCCCGAGGGAGAAGAGCCATGCTTACTGTTTGGGCCATCTTACATATACCTTTTACACATTGTTGGTGACAAAATTTCTTTTCTTTAAAGTGATTTTTAAGGAATTTTAATTCAAGAGTTGGCCTTAGACAAAAACTGAATGAGCTTAAAATAAATATTAAATGTGCTTTAAACTGAAGATGAGCATCTCAGGCACTAAAAAGGATGGTTTTGATTCTCTCATATTCACCACATTAGAAACAATTTGAGCTTTGAGAGACTACTGCATTACTAGTAAGAGAATTCTCCTCTTCTGTACAGGTTTAGGACATACTCCATATTTTTAGCAGTCTATTCCTTTCCTCAAAATATTTTATTCATACATTCTTGAAAATACTAATAATAGGAACAATATAAACCAAATTAAATTAGTCACAATTTTACAAATTTTAAGAATTATAAAGTTTCTATGTACCTGAACAATTCATTCAGAATTTAAGTTGGAACTTTATAAGAATAATGAATCATCTAAAATTTTAAAATAAATTGTCATGAGTAACTACTAAACTGAGCAAACTCTAGGTTAAAGTGAAATGTACCCAAATAATGGTACTTATCACCACTTCAGAATTAAGAAATATAAATAATTTTAAAGTTAATATGATATTAGGAAGCACTTTATCTTAAAAATGAATTTTAAAACACTAAACAAATTGAAAGAAATGGTTAAGCAGTAACACTATCACAAGTCAATATTAAATGCATTGTAAGATGGAAATATTGTTAAAATATATGTGCATATTTAAAGCACAAATTAAAGTCATCAAGTATTCCATAAAGTGTCATTTAATTTAACAAATGATAATAAGGTATTTATAGATGGAATCTTAATAGAAGTGTAAACACCACTAAAAATACTTCCAGTAACTCACACTACAGTAAATCTTTTTATCCTCTCTATATCCCACAAATAATCTTTTTTACTACTGAAATACTTATAAGACATATTACAGACTAAATGAAATAAAACTGTTTTTTAACTTTGTGCTATTAAGTAGGCTTCTTTAGTTCAATTATTGTTTCTATCTGGTATTTATGCATTACCATATAAAAAATTCAGTCAGGCTAGTTAGTTGCATTTTGCAGACAAAACTGCAAAATATTATATCATTGAAGTTATTTTGCTTTTAAATGAAATGTACTCAAAACAGCTGGTTTGGGCAGTTTTATCTTACAACACACACACATACAAGTCAAATAAATACTTAAAATCTATGCTAAACATTGCCACAGAACATAAAATTGCATTTTTTCATATTTTTAATTATTATATTAAATATAACAGCAAACCATAGTATCTTAAATATTTCTTTAAATCATACATATATTTGTACACTCTTTATAGTATATTAAAATATACACAGCCCATAAACAAACATTTTAAAATAACAGATTAGAATGATAATTTCTTAATAGATGTGCTTTACAAGCGTTTTCTTAAAAACTTCACAGGGAATATACATTAACTGAGGATTGCATTAAAGTGCAGATCATAATATAGTAGGTCCATGGTGGGGCCTGGCATTCTGCATTTCTAATAAATTCTCTGGAGGTTTAGGGTAGTTCACAGAACACACTTTGTACAGAGAGGCTCAGGAAAAATGTTTCCTAATCTTTACTAATCATGAATCTCCTGGAGCACTTGAAGAAATACAGATTTTCTGACCTTTTCACTAAAAACAATGAATCTAAGTTTCAGGTGAGTTTCAGAAAAATATGGCCCAGATGGGTATCAAAGTTTGGGAAACACTGATTTAAAGACTGGCAAATTGAAAACAAACAAAACCAAACAAACCCCCCCAACTCTGTCCATTTTAAAAAAATATACATATATATATTTAGTTGTAGATGGACACAGTACCTTTATTATATTTATTTATTTTTATGTGATGTTGAGGATTAAACCCAGTGCCTCACATGTGCTAGGCAAGCACTGTACCACTAATCTACAACCTCAGTCTTTCTGTCCATTTTTCATGTCTTACTATTATTAAAATTCTTCATGTACTTGAAATTTTTTTCTCAGTCAGTAAGCAAAAAAAAAAAAAAGATAATACATGGGAAAAACAAACAAAATTTGATCATGGCTTTACCTTTATGTCTTCACTCAAAATTGTACTTCCCTCTTGGTTCTATACACAGATATGTAGATTATACATTATGAATGACAAAAGAAAAAATTCCACATAAACAAAATAAAAGACTACTTTTTTTAAAAAAAGGACCATGAGCCAGACACTGCTAGAAATATTTATGTGCATTTCTCATTATGTGGAAGTGAAAAAAAAGATCATTTCCCCACTTCCACCACTACCACCACACCAAAGAATCATACTCTAGCAAAGAAAATAGAAAAAGACAGAGTAGCTTTTCACATCATGCAGATTTTATGGTAGCAAGATAAAAATATTTAGCCAGGACATGATTTGGTGAATTCCACCATCTTGAATAGCTGAGACAAAGAAAGCAAAAAGCTCAGAGGTGAAATGGGACTGGACATATTTAAGGAGAGTGAACCGTTGATTATTTTTGAGAGTTGGTTAAAATTATGGGGTTGTGGCCTGGGGTTGTGGCTCAGCCACAGAGCACTTGCCTAGCATGTGTAGGCACTGGGTTCAATTCTCAGCACCACGAATCAATAAATAAATAAAGGTTCATTGATAACTGAAAATTTTTTTTTTTTAATTATGAGGTTACAAGAGGAAGAGATATTAGAAAATTTAGGGGAGATATTAGAAAAACTGCACAGACAAGAATGCCAAATTAGTGTTTAGACTGTGAAATAGAAGAAAAGATTTAATGAAATTAAAATGTTGGTTTAAGAACACAAGGAAATATAAAGAGAGAGAAAATATAGTCAGTTTTGATCAGAACTTCTTAAAATCATCGTATTTTTGAGAGCATGGAGCATTGTCTAGTAGTTGTCAAATCCGTGTGTGTGTGTGTGTGTGTGTGTGTGTGTGTGTGTAATTGTGGGAGCTGAGAAATCCCTAGCTGACAGAAGGTAAAGGTAGCAAAATCAAGGTGTTCCAGAAAACGAGGATCATTCAAATGTTCAAGCATTATCCTACTGTAGTGGGATCTTTCTTTTAAATGATGTTTGTGGAAGAGTAAAACACAGTCCACAGTCAGAGGAATTCACCTGTGATAACAGGTGAAGTGATATGAAGAAGACATCTTTGGTGCCAGAGAGCTCTGAGTTTGTATCTTGGCTCAATCTATTACTGAAATGTGACCCTAGAGAGGTTATTTTATTTTTTTGTTGTTTACTCAAGAGCAAAATTAGGTGTAAACAAATGTAGTAAACATTACTATAAATGACTGCTATACCTCAGAGCCAGCATCTGTCAAGGTAACTATATTTTGACTTTTGTCTCACAAAACCTGATTTATTTGATGTTTTGACCAAAACCCTAGCAAAGGGCAAAACTGAAAAACAATTCCACTCAGCTTTGAAAAATTCAACCAATTTTCTTAGGAAGTAGATGGGAAAGAAGGAAAAGGAGCAACATTCTGCCAAGAATGTTAAATGAATTATTTTTCAGTAAAAATTATGTAATAACTAATTGCTCAGAATTCACAGAAGTTATGTAGAGTAATATATACATTAGCATATTTTAATTAACGTATTCGGAGGGTGTTATGTAAATCACCAGTTTCCAAAATTCTACTATTTATGGCTCACTTTGCAAAACAGAAATATTATCTTCTCTGAGCAGGAAAGTATTTTTCTAAGAGGCATCATTTACTGTTTTCAGCCACCAAATTAGAGTAAATATATACTTTGAGGCCATTCCCTGAGAAAGGTTGACTAGTGCAGATTTACAGGTCAGAAAGTTTAGAATAAAGCCCAGCAGTTGGCTCTTGGCAATAACCTGGACACAATACAATTAAAACTTGTACTGGAATGGTTGGAAAGATAGATATGATGCATGTACCAACAGAGTAAATTAAATCCCACTATTATGTATAATTGTAATGTACCAATAAAAATATTTTTAAAAATCCTAATAGGTTTTATATGTATATGCATTATGTGTAAATAGACAAGTTCATTACAAAATATATGTGAAAATTAAAAAAGAAAAAAGATAGGAGTCGGGAGTGAGGTCCAGAAATGACTTACACAGAGTGATAAAGGAAGGCTTCTCCACTGTGGACTCCAAAACTAATGTTTCCATTTGTCTTTATATCTTTTGTTGTTCATTATTTTAAACATTACTTCCAATTTTATGAGGAGAAAGAAGAGAATGATTGTCATATCTTTGTATTCCTATTGTATGGTACTAAATATAGTATGTCTGAGGGTAGTTTTGTTGGTTGGTTTATGGGGTTGCTCTTAAAATTTAAAACTGACAATACAAAGAAAGAAAGACTATCATAATATTTCTCCATACATTTCACTTCTGTTACATGTTCTGCTTTCACTAAAAGGTTTTTATAAAAAGTGAAAACTTTTATTAATTACCAAAAATTAACCAATTACTTAAAAAGTTTAAACTCCTAATGTATCTGAACGTTTCATAAAATAATTGATGTTCTCAGACTTACACTGATCCCTCTTAACTGTGTGAGGGAAAGGAAAGAACATGCGATAGTGTTATTAGACTTGTGATTGTGTTATTAGACTCTCTTTGTGAGAAAGTAGTTGCTAAGTTTGAACTCTGTATAGTTGTTCTTTTAACTAATAACATCATCAAGTATAACAAACATGGAGAGAATAATGATGTCACATCTAGAACATTTTAGCAATGATAAGCACACTCTCCTCTTCTTTCATAGAATAGCTTATCATAGAATTTGAAATTCCTAAAATCTGATATAAAGTTCAAAATTGAATATCATGTCACTAGAGGGAAGAGAAGTAGTCACAGGTATGCAAAGAATCAGTAAATAATGCAATGTAAGTGATGCAAATCATTAGTAAATAATATAAAGAGGAAGAGCTCCATCTGTGCCCTTGAGGCCATCACTCTATTCTTTCCTCATTCTGATCTTCTTTCAACTCTTTCTTCTTTTTCCTGTTGCATTTTAATCTTTTCATTTTCATTGTTGCCCCCTCCCTACACTTTCTTCAGTTTTGTTTCCCTATCTGGCCGCAATCCCATTATCTTCCCCTTTTTCAGAATTTCCCCCCAAAAGACTAGTGTATACTACTCAATATTTCTATAGAAACCCTCTCAGTAACCATTTAAGCCTATGCCACAAGGTAAATTCTGATGAAAATAACGTTGCCCAACCTATCTTCTACAGTCTTAAGGACACACTGTGGTCTGCGAAGATGCCAAACATTCTTAGCTTTTAAATAATCTCCTCCAGAGTGAATGTCAAGATATAGAAGGAAGACAGAGATAAATAAGGCCTGGGACAAAGTGTTTCTTTGGGGAGTGAAAATAATCTCTGATACTATTGTGGTGGATGCATGTAATTTGGCTTTTGTTCAAAGCCATATAACACACAACACCAAAGTGAACCTTAATGTACACTATGGACTGTGGGTTGCGACAATAGCTTAGCATGGTTTAACAGTGGCAATAAATGCACCACTCTGCTGGTGGGAATGTTGATGATGGGAGAGGTTACTGGAAAGGGGCTGCATGGGAAATCCCTGAATCTTTGTCTCAAGTTGGCTGTGAACCTAAAAATGATTTGGGGGGTGGGGAAAAATAAGGCTTAATTAAAATAATAGAAGATATTTGCAACCACACATGTGTGCCTGTTCTATTGTTCTTTGAGTGCTGGCTCCTGCTTCTCTACTGTCCCTATAGAGTGCATATTCTTTACTGGTTGTTTCTTCCCTTACACAATGACTTGTCTTTTGACTTCTTTGTGCTATCTTCCTCTTCATGATTTCCTTTAAAATTATGTAACTGTAGTCTCCTGAGCATGATATGACTAACAAAAATGCATAATCTCCAACTCAACTCTGAACAGATATTTCACTGTTCAAACAAAACCTTCAGCTTCCTACTGCCACAATCAAACCTCCTATTCTTTCTTAAGTTATAAAGATAACACCTGGATCCCAATCAGCCAAGTACAAACAACCAGGTATACCATTCCAGAAATTTTAATGTCTTTTGTTTCTTTCTTAACTCTGTCTTTTTACCTTCTTACCCTATTCATCTCAGGGTTAAGATAACCATTATTGCTTTTTTTTTTTTTTTTTTTTTTTTTTTTTTTTTTTGGACAACATTCTCTAATCTGGACACATAGACTCCAATATCTTTTCTCATTCAAATCATTTCTTACTATACCCCAAAATATCTTTAAATAGTATGGTCTGGTTATGTTACATCTACTTCTTTGTTTGAAATTTTATAGAATATTTAAGGTCCTTAAAAAAGCATTTAAAAGTTTAAATTTTGGTATTTTATATAGAGATATTATGTATACCAATATTTCTTTGTAAAATGTCATCTCAAATAATCCCCTCCCATCTACTTATCTCCCAGTCCTTAATACAAGGATTAAATCTGCATTTATAGTTTACATAGATTTTTTTAGTCTTAAATTACGTATTTTTCATAGTTACAGTCTAAATTTCTCAAATGCAGGATGTTAATTATAATTTTACTGAAAAGTTTGCTTAGTCTTGCAAGTTAAACATAGTAGATGTTCAATAAAAATGAGTTAAGTGGTATTGAGTATCAGGGCCTATATTTTAAAAATGTGAATTGAATAAGTATACACATGCAAAACCCAAAGGGGTTAATCAGTATGAATTGCATTGGTGAAAACTGGTCTTGTGGGACAGTAGTTGAACTGTGCCTTGCATCACTTGTGGCTACAGAGAGATTTTAAAAGATGCAGTACTGTAGGTTCAAAGCAATAGATAAGTCAGGGTCCAATTTTTGTTTCTGAAATAATAGTAGAAAGGCTGGGAAAATAACAAAAACCAAGTTTTTTTTTTTTTTTTTTTTTATTGGAAGAGGCAGCAATGATTGAAAGGCTTAAACTGTTCAAGATTTATCTTGCAGAACTTGAGCAACCATTAAAGACTATACTCTTTAAGAGAAAGAGGAACAAAATGAGCCATCTATTCTGTGATGGTATCAATAACAAAACTGTAGGTGCTCATTAACAATGATAGAACTAATCATTCCAGATATTTTTAGGATTTATCTAGAACCACAATTTCTCAATAGAATTTCTAATCCTTGTATTCATTTCTAAAGTAGTCAATTCATAACATACAATACAGGATAAAATTTGCATGCTATGGACTAACCCCTAACACTAACCCTAACCCTAACCCTTCTTAGTGTTTGTATGGTTAATCCAAAAATCCATCCTGGGTTTCACATACTGTTTCATATTTCAGTATCAGACTTAAAAGTATTGCCTTACTTCATTTTCTTTTTAATGATCATTTCTATTTAATGATCAGTAGACCCACTAATAACTTATCCTCAATTTATAAGACCTAATGTTTATGTGATGGATAGTAAGCAGGCACCCTGAAAAGCTAGGGAATGAGAATTCCTCAGGTTCCTCCCCACCCTTTAAAAAACAACTGAATTTTTTTTTGACTATGTGATCTAAATAAAAGGAAGATTATTCTAAAGGATTAAGATTTGAACCAGAAGGCTAAATATGGAATTGTTAGATAACTTTAAAAAAATAAGTCGATTTTTTTTGTCCCTATGTGTAGTCCTAATAGAAGAATTTAAGCAGTAAATCAAGTCTAGAACTTCACACTTCACCCAAAAACATTTCTGAAGAAATTATGCAAGATCCTTGAATTTTCTTTCTTTTAACCTCACCCTCTAAAGCCATCTCATTGATCTGATTGACAAGTATTCTTGTCAAAACCAGATGTAGTTCAGTGGTCTCTGTGGTAGTTTCCTAAGTCATCAGGGAATCTCTCTAGTTTTCAAATTCATTTCTTAGCTAAAAGTAGTTAGCAATGTTTGGAAGAACTGAGCAAGTTCCTTATTTGAAACATATATTAAGCTAAAATTAAAGATACAACCTGAAAAAAGTAATGTAAGTGAACTATGTGTCAAGACTAAAGAATTGTTATTTCATCAATAACTGCCATTGAACTTCTTAAATAATGGAGCCATGTAGAGGAAGTCAGTTCAATTCCTTAACATTGCCTTCTCAATCGTAAAATAAAGGACTTGCGTTAGATGAAAAATATGACCCATTAGCTTCACAATCCCATCAGTCCACAAAAGATGACAATGTATGTTCATTATATATTTTCTCCTCTTTACTTTGCAAATGCAGTAAAAAAGGTAGACCTGCCAAAAAATCACACTATATATGTATTTTAGCCTCAATATATGGGAGTAAAAGAGATGTACTACCTATAGGTAAAAAGAATTTAGAAGAGCCGAGAGCTGTGGCACACACCTGTAATCCCAATAGCTCAAGAGGCTGAGGCAGGAGGATTGCAAGTTCAGAGCCAGTCTCAGCAAAAGCGAGGTGCTAAGCAACTCAGTGACATCCTGTCTCTAAATAAAATACAAACATAAGGCTGGAGATGTGACTCAGTGGGTTACTGCCTCTGAGTTCAATCCCTGGTACCCACCTCCCCCAAAAAAATTATTTAGAAGAAATAGGGATAAAACAAAAGTACAATTACCATACAGATTTATTTCCTTTATTTTAATTTTATATTAAGTATGCAACAGAAAATATTTGTATATGGTGGTCTAGAAAATTTAAATCCCTAAACCTTTAAGTTTGTCAAATTCTGATAACAGGAAATTGGCAACACTTACTCTCTCTACCATGTGTGAATTTATGAATTATGGTAATGAAATAAGAATCTATCTCTGAGATGTCTACTTGATGCCTCCCCTTTACTGTAACCTCTTCTGATGTTTTGTTTCTCTCATTATTTTATTGTCTGTTTTAAGTCAGACTAAATATTTTACAGATAAATTATAAATTAAAATTAAGCCTAAGATTAGGATTATTATAGTGTTACTCTTAAAATGTTAAATATATAAGTTCTATGTTCTGGAGTGTGATGTTATAACCAGTACTCTGGATTTGAAGGGTAGATTACTTCTGCCAATGTGGTAAAATATCTCCTGGAATCTTTCTCAAGAGAGAACAGGAGGTGTCTATGGAATGGAAACCAGGACTTCACACAAAGAAGCTAGCAACATGTTTGTGAGAGCCTGGGCATTTTAAAACTGTTCTTTGATGCTAAATATGAAAAAAAAGTTCTAACTTGAAATCCTTAACTTGGCACAATATTTTATTCATTATCTAATCAATAGTGTGAATCTCTTTGCATAGTTCATTATTGCTATGATGAGGAATGTGAGTAATTTAAAGTAAACCACTGTAACTTCTTTTAAGTTCTATGATGATTATCGTGTAACAGAATTTTGGTATTAGTAAGCTTTGCAAACTCCATCAACTAATGATTTTAAATACAACACGAAGTTCCAGGTTTAAGTTTTTATGTCAATGAAATCATGTGCTGCTTAAACTAACATTCTATATACTGAAATTATATGAAACATCCAGTTGTTGAGAAATATTTACTGGTTACATTAACTGTGCCAGTAATAAAAATATGATTTCATAATTTGTTAATCCTGTGCATTATAAGCAATTCATTTGCTTAATGAAAATTATGAATGCAAAAATTTAACTTTAATAAAATAAGCAGAAATGAATTGCAAATGGGCTTAATAACAATGCATGCACATTGTTTTATACAAGTGATTATTTAGATAAGTGTATGTATGTATACTTGCATGTGTGCATGCCAAAGTCATTATAAACTAAGATGACTTGTTTTCTGCTCCTTTGGGTTATTAGTATACTAAAATAAGACAATATGGAAATACACAAGTGACAAAAATATAAATAATAAATACAGAATATACATTTTCTTAAATGATGTTTAGAAATATGTAAGAATTATAGAGTGAACTATTAGAAGTTAATGCAAATTATATATCATATGTGTAGAGACTACCAATAATAATAGCTCATTACAAATAGCTTTAAAATGTGAAAGGAAAAATACAGTCTGTCCTAATAGGCACCATAAATTCACATTATTGCTACAGACATATTCAAGTGTGTGTATCAATTTATTTGATGAAAAATATATTAACAACAACAAAACCAGATAACTAAATAAATAATCCTTTCATCAGTCCCTGATTTCTGCCATACTAATGCTTTGGTGAATCATCAAGGGGAGTAAATTATTCATTATAAATTTCAAAGAGCAGTTTCCATTGAAAAAGCTCTGCTATCAGTCCTTCTTGGAGTCAACATCAAGAGAATTCATGGCAATCTCAAATATTGCAATAAAATAGAAGGTGAGAGGTAATCACTCAGGAGAGGTCTCTAGAATGAACTGAGCTCAGGGAGTTACATCCCAGATGACTGAGGTATGTAAGGATAATTACTAATATCTTGAATTATACCAAGAAAGAGAAAGATTAATCAGGAAGTTGCATACAAATGTCAGACAAGCTTTTAAAAACAGAAACATTTATTCTGTTTCAGATGAAGCATCTGGAAGGTTTTTATAGTAGCCCTAAACATGGTCACTATACTATATGTTTAGAATATTAATAAAATCAACAAAAATGTGTTTGAAATATTTTATAATCTTAAGATTTATTTCTTACTGAAGAACCATAGTATCAATGCCATCATAAAAATCAATAAACATCACTCAAAAATAAACATGATGGAATAACAAATCTAATTTATACTGCTTCCTAATAAAATCTAGTTTATACTACATACCTTAATAATAATGAAATTGTGTCCATCAAGTTAGATGAGACTATTAATACTAGTAAGTAATAATCTGTTTCAACTTCTATCTATTTATTGCTAGTAAGTAATAATCTATGTCAACTTCTCATTATCCCCTGCCGATGCATTTGTAATAGAGGAAGGAAAAAAAAAAAAAAAAACAGTTGTATTTGGCATTACCACCCAAAGTTCCAATGGAGCGTATCTTCCTGTACCTTAGCTGATACCAAAAACCAAGAGTATAGTCTTTTTTCCTATCATGTCTTAGCCACAGTTCCTCTGGCTAGGAGGCTATCATTTAAGTATGGTTAGGCAGGTTTCTGATTCTTCCACTTAGCCATCTTTCATTTGAAAAGTCACAAACATTTGAACAACAATGATTTTTGTGAGTAAGTCACAGTTCAACTCAAATTAATGAATATAAAGTATTTTCTCCCAGTGGGAAACACTGCCATCTGTCTTAGCCATGACCTACAGTACAATACCCACTGCCTCCTTTAGTGTTAACAATAAATACATATCTTATTTCAAATAGAATTGCCAAGCCAGAGTATATTGGTGCTACCATAGACTCAACATCTATTGCACACTTAATGACATGTTAGTCATCAGGCTAAGAATTTTTCAGGGTTATTAAATTTAACCCCATTGCCACCCTATAGGTAAATACTATTATTGTTCTAATCTTACTGATGAGGGTATGACGACAAGTAATTTGCACAATATTCAATCCAGTAACTCTAGAACCCATAGGATAGATTATTAGGTGCAGAACAGAATTTAAGTAAAGCCAGAACAATGTATTTGAAACACACACAAAAAATAGCTTCTTAAATCATCACGATCCCCAATCAGAAGAAACATCCAGGAGGCAATCACAACAGAGTCAAGACTGGTAGGGAAAGATCAAATATGAACACTGAAACTTAATTTGAATAGGACATACACCCACTTACTGAACCAAAGCCAATCAAGTTTAAAGGTGTAACATATTTTGTTCATCAGAAGATTCATCTGGTCCAATGCTAAAGGATTTAAAAATAAGACTCTAAGGAAAAAAAAAAAAAAAACCTAAGCAGTCAACATAATTGCCTTAGCACTTAGTGCTAACAGGAAGACTGCTAAGTAAAACAGTATTTATTTAGGTGTAAGAAACGGTAGGCAAGACTAACAATAAGATTATCTGCAGCTAGGTGTTAATAAATCGCTTGGGCAGATGAGGTGTCAACAGGGTCTAGTTATACAGTGGTGAGTTTACTTGGATTATTAGTGTAGTATGGAAGCCAAAGACCATGAAATTCAGGATATTGACCATAAGCCATTCATAAAGATATTAGATACACCAAAAATATCCATCAAAAAGGAATGTCTTATGTCCTAACATGAAAGTTAGAAAGAAAAGAAAAACAAGCCCTGCACAGCAGCATATGCCTATAATCCCAGCTACTCAAGAGGCTGAGGAAGAAGGATTTTGAGTTCAAAGTTAGCCTCAGAAACTTAGGGAGGCCCTAAGTAACTTATCGAGACTCTGTCTCAAAATAAATGGGGATAAGGATGTGTGTGGTTCAGTGATTGAGTGCTCCTGGGTTTAATCCCTGGCACCAAAAATAAATGAATAAATAAATAAATGAAAACAAAAAGTCAAATAAGTGAAGATATTTTTCAGATTAGTTTTACAATAAACACCATTTGAAAAGACAGAATGTGAAAAACAAGCATTGGAAAGTAATCACCCACAAAGAAATTCTCTTACTCTCAATTTCTTGTCACTTAAAGCTAGAAAGTAATGATCTTTCTGAAGAAACCCAAATTGTCAGAAGGATATAATATGTTTGTCTTATAATATTAAAATACAACCAATGGATCCCAAATATTTAAATACAACAGGTAGACAAAACTTATGATTACAATTTTCTGGTAGAGGTGATATAAGTGTACTCAGCCGCTGCCTACTACTGCAATGAATTGGTACAGACACAGTAAATAGAACGCATTAGTGGGTACAGAAAATACCACTATTGTTCAGCACTATAATGCTAGAAAGGTACAGTATTCAAAGGACAGCTAATATCTGATGGTTATTAATAAACCAAGCAGCCAGAAAAAAATGTCCCTATGAAATATATTTGTATTGCATATTTGGTTAGTCATGTGATATAGTTAATGCATGCAAGAGGATGATGCGATGGAAATCTGTGGACATCCACTTAATTTCAAATATGTACTGTTTGCTTATTTAAGGTAATTTGGTATTGTGGCTTCCCCTCCCTTGCAATTTATGGTACTTTATTTCAGGTTTCATAATAAACTAAATGGATTGTTATTTTTTTACGTGAAGTAGGGGCAGGGGAGAGCAAAAAATAATTTAATCTGCCTATTGAAACACATGCCTGAAAATGTCAGCATTTTATTTGTGAAAGTTGAAGAACCACAGAAATTATATATGTGATGTTAAATTGATAAGGCCCAATAAAAATTGGAGAATTGCAATTCAAAATTTAATAAAAATGTTAGTCACATAGATGATAAAGGACAGTAGCTGGCTTCAGGTTCTCCTCTTCTATCCTTCCACACTTTTTTCCCTCTTAGTCCAACAGAAACCCTATGGTGCTCTAGATTTAGTAGAGTACCACTCCAGGATATTGATACTTTTAAAATTTAATGAATATTAAAAGAGAGCCATGCCCATCACATAGGAATTGTCAACTATGAATAATAGATAGTGTTTGTTTTAGTTTGCTTCTTGATTTTAAATCCCATTATATAGCTGTTTGAGCCTGCAGAAAGTTTATAACTAATGCAATCAATAAAGGAAAATAAGCATCTACTTAATAATATTCAAGTAATGTTTCCCTTGAGTTGTAAAGCTGAGAAGTCACTTGATGACAAATGTGAAGCACTGAGTTCAGCACCCTGCAAAGACAGTGAGCACCTAGTGCGCTGCTCTGCCATGTTCTTCCTCCCTCATTGGCCACAAGAACCATCATTAGCCCATCTAGAACTTTTTCTATCTGAGAGACTAAATGTGGTCACAGACACATGGAACACCTCACACTCTATTCAACACAGCACTCAAGGCAGCCAAGAACGACGTGGATACCTTTGGGTAGACTAAAACACCAGGGATCATGAACTGGGCTACAAATGCAGCCCTTCCCTTGAGGAGTTACTTATATGGTCCCTGGTAAACTACTTCCTTTCTCCATATCACGTTTTTATTCTGAAACTATGTCAGTGAAAACATAAAGATCTGATGACATAGATTTCTTTTTTTTTTCAACATAACTTTTTTAAAAGGTAGAAATAGTTTTAAATAAAGAACAAACACTATTAGTAGTTAAGCCAGCTCACACTCTGGTTTAATAAAAACAAATTTTCCATTGGAATTCTTTTAGGAAAACTGTTACCAATTAGGAGTACTATCCCATTTTTAATGTACTATTTTTTAAAGTGTGTTTTTTGATTAATCTTCTTTATTAAGTTTAAGTATATAATTATGTTTGAAGTATCTTAAATTTATCTTCCTTTAAACTAAAGAATACTTAGAAATTTAGATTGTTTTAGCTTTTCACATAAATTTAGTTACATCAATTTAACAAAACTCATCACAATTTTTTTTATTTTTGCCATTGTTTTCAAATATTATTACAAAGAAAGCTCAGGAGGGCTAAACACTTGAGGATTAAAATGAGTAAGACCCCAAACCAGATGATTTCAGATCATAACATAACTGCCATATACAAAATTTACTACCAATTCTCTACACTCACTGTTGTTTTAAAAGTTTCATATTTTCCACAAGTAGTTACATGCCACATCAATCTGATACTACTTTTAATGAAGAAATATCTTTTTTGGAATTATGGAATTAGATATTTCTTTCCATTTCTGAAGAACACTTGTTTAGAAGACTCAATTGTTTCCTATTCTATCAATTACAATTAAGAAACATTATGCATAGGGTAGTAAAATATAAATTTTGAAAGAGTAAATTCAGGAGTCCTCTATTTTCTTGAAGCAAAATAAGTACATCAACTCATATGAAAATAATTAAAAATTCTATATGTTAATATATATGAGTATATATATTTAGAGATTTCTTGTGAATATAGGCAGTATTCATGACAAATAGAAGCCTGAAGTTGCTCTATTTAAAAATTCTTGAATGAACACTTTAGGATTATTGTTCATTTCCAAGGCTAACAGGTATATAAATTGGGTCACAAAAGCAATTTTCATCAAATATTATAGTTCAAAGAGACAAGATTCATTCTAGTGGCAGAACACACACACACACACACACACACACACACACACACACACTGGCATATGTATATGCAACTTGCAGAGTAAGGAACAACAACTCTTTCTTAAAATATCTACTGGATCAATTATAATCTGTACTCATTTATTTTATGCATCTCAGTACTTTCATCAAATTATTCTTAAAAGTTCAAGAAAAGTGTGTCAGTGCTACAGACTTTATATAATTAAGGTGAACTTTAATGTCATCAACTCACAGAAACTGTGAAGTGTATATTTGATGAAACATAATTGAAATTAGAACACAAGAAGTAACAGAAAACCAATTAATTACATCTGTATCTTAACATTAGCCATCTCTTGATTATATATGCACCCATAGAAGGGACTGACTATAGAAAATCAGAGATTATGTTTAATGGGATTGGGTCCATGGCCTTGTGTTGAATAGCTGAATTTCTAGTTGCCCAATATAACTTACTGCAAATGTGTTGTGAGGATGCCCATCACCAGAAGAGTGGCCACAGACACATAATTTTGTTTCTGGAAGCAATTCCTAGATTAAACAAAGAGAATCAGGAGTTGGCTTCTTAATTTTTTTTTTAAATTTTCAGTCTTAAGGCTTATGCTAATAATGTACATTATCATTTTTAAAAATCATTTTTGGGAATTATTCTCATGGTAGATCAACATAAGAAAGACTAGCCCATCTTTTCCTCACAGTTAATACTAGCACAGATTTTAAAAATAGAAATCATTTGACAATGTGAAGTTTACTAGTTGAATCATAATGAATTAACCAAGGACCCCCAAATTCACTGATTATCTATTGTGATGATGCTTTAGAAAACTCAGTTCCCACTTCTAAATTGAAATTATAGCCAATACTCATAAATACTCCTATAGATTTAAATGGCACTGTGATTTTAGAGTATGGGATGCTATTTGTTATTAAAACTTAATTATCTCCATATAATTTTGAAAAAGCTATCCTCTGACTTTTAGTCAATTATAACCAATACCAATGAATGCAAACCTCCCTTGCCATGAAATTTGAGAACAATCCCAATAATTTCTTTGAGTGAATTATCTGGGCTTTGCATTATTGTATCACAATTTTTGCCATTTAAATAGACTTAAGACTATAGAGCTCTACTCCATAATATCTGTTAAAACCTGTTGAATTTTGCCATTTGCATTGAGAACTACTCTATATACTCAAATGTATAGTTTGCATTTTTATCTGTAAAAGAAAAGTGATTATTTATTGATAAATGACATGGAATGTCATTTTTTACCTAAGTAGCATTAGACATTTCAAAGATTTTGTCTGAAGGGCAAAAGGATTACACTGCATTTGAATAGATCATGTGACAACACATCCTTAGACTTCATGTATGATATGAAAGGATGATCCCCATTCACAAGATACACAAGGGAAATTATAACTATACCAGAAAAGAAGAAAAGCAAGGGGGGACGTGGTACGGGTGTCAGGGAGTATTTGTAGTGGTTTGATACATGTAAATATTACATCTTATAAATAATTCTTTTCAAATACATCTCTGAAGTTCAGGGGCTCTGTTTAAGAAACTGATTGTATATGCTTTACATGAATATATGCCGTTTTCTTCAAGATAAGAGCAACATTAATTCAGACAGGAAAAATGGCTTCCAAAATATCCCCTTCCTTCTCTTTCTTGTGAAGAAGTATGTCACCTGATGCTGGCAGATAGGGACTGGGGGGAAATGTTCAAGTTATATTTTACTGTCAGAATCCAACAAACACATTTTCATCTAAATTATTTTGTCAACAGCCTTGTAGTACCCTTGCTAACCTTATTTGGCACCAGTGCATAATTAGATACACAGGGGTGTGACTCCAATTGAAGGTGTTGGCATTGTAGCACTCTGTGAAAATATTAACTATGAGGTTAACTCCAATTTTCTCTTCTTTAATTAAATGCACATGGTACTAATGAGGTAACCTACTGTTCCTTGATAGCACTAATTAGCTAAGAGGAGAGTACACTCTCACACTGCAATTTAAACCTAAAAATAAGGTTGAAATATGCTAATTGCAGGCAATTTAAAACAGTACAAGTTGAAGAACTAGTCATAATAAGAGAAACTGACTGCTTTACAGCTAGGCAGCTGTAACTTTGGTTAAAATCAAAACAAGCTACACAAATTTTGGACTGCTATTTAACAAGGTCATAAGCATCCTCAGAAATGAAATGTTACTCCATGCCACACAATAAACAGAAACAACAACAACAACAACATGCCTCGGATTGACACTCATCAACATAAAACCCCAAAATAGGTGACTGTCACAGGAAAAAAAGCCACTCACACTATTTATAATGGATGTTGAAAATTAAGTTCTATAAAATAAGCAACATCACTCTAAACTCTTTTAAGAGCATCCAAATTAAAAACAATATTATAATCTGTGTCTCAGAAATGAAAACGTGTTGAGATACTGATATTTGCCTTTGTAATAGGTGAGAAGGGAAGATACAGGGAGAGTCAGTCTCACCCCTTGAGTAGTACATGACCAGATTTCAAGATAACGTACGATGATAAAGATACACAAAACATATGATAAAATTAGAGGATATAATTACCATTTAAAGGATATAGGTGCCAAAGTACCAGAAGGATTTCATTATAGTCAGGAGGTTTTTCTCTAGCTTTCTTCTACAGTTTTGGAGCTCTGGAATAGAATAGCCTAAGGCTTCACTGTGAGAGAGAACGCTCCCTATTCTTAGCTCAAATGACTCAGAAACATAATTTCAGTAAATCTAAGTATAATCCAAACATATCTTCTTTAATTGTTTCCTCAAACATTTCCCAAATATAATTTTAACCGATGAACATGGTGATAACCATCACAAGAAGCAAGATTCTGAAGGACATTCTGAATCATCAAAAAAGAGATTATATTATGTTTTGATTGGTGCAAAGTATATTTTCATTATTTTTTGATTCTCCAAAACCCCGTGACAAGTCTTATTTTTATTAATCAGAAACTGTGATTAACCAAAACACTCATGCCAAATCATTCTTATTACTAGAAAGAGAAATAAAGCACATTAAAATAATATTGTCATTAATCTATCCTTAGGGACGAGAAACATAGACCTGCCCATACTGTGGGCACATGGTGACATTTTCCTGTCCTTATCATTTTGCATGAAAAATTATAGATACAACAGTTAAACAATCACAAGAGTTTAGCAATCAATAAAAACAAAGAGTAAAAAACCAAAATAGTGAAAAAGGAAGTTCAACTGAATCTTAAGTTTTCTGAAGAACAATAACTTAGAAGAAAAGCAGCACATTTGGAAGGCGAAGGCTTTTAAGTAATTCCCAGAGTTAGAAGTACGTGAAAATAAACTTTGCACAACCATTAGCCCGTCATAGTGTCTTGCCAACAGGTTTGGTTAAAAAAAAATTGTGCTTTGAAAAACCCACCCAGTTTCTTCTCATAACTGCCTAAATCTTTCTAAAACAGACAGAGACAGAATGTTGGCACAAGATGCTAATAAACCTCTGACCAACCAGCTTTAACAGACCCACGAAGCTGCAGGTTTGTAAAGGATCAGCAAGACGAATGAAGTCAGTCACTTAGAAATGAGTCTCCTGAAGGCAACCTGACATGGTCCAGCAAATCACAGGGAAACACAATGCAAATGGATGTTTTAAGTGTTTGCATCTGTTTCAAATAATCACCAAAGAACCTTTTAATAGTGAGAAGGCCAGGGCAATGTACTGAAATAGGCTTTCAACATTAACTTCAGAAGGAATCTATTTTTCAGTTAAAGATGGATCATTTTGATTTTCTGTTAAAACAATAAAGAGTAAGCCATGCAGTGTTGAAAATAAGAATATTGGCTCTGGAGACAGTCTGTCGGGGTTCAGTTCTTGACTCAATGCTTACTAGTGGTATGACCTTGACCAAGATATTAGCTTCTCTTGGCCAATCTCTTTACAAGGGGAATGACAAACAACACCATCACAGAATTATTAAATACACAGAACTGTAAAGTACTTGGAATAGTGCAGTCACCCCTTAGCTTAATATTTATTAGTTATCTACTTAATATTTATAATCTATCATTGCTTCTTTAGGGCAGCATTTATTTTTTTTCAAATAAAGATTAATGAATTCCTACTATATAAAAAATTACAACATACTGTACAGGCTGTAAAAAAATGCCCAAGACATTGTATCTGTACTTAAATAATTTTCAGTCTACAGTAGACTTCATAATACAAATCAGAGCCACTTCCACAGTAATGAAGAAATCAAGAAGCTCACAAGGGTGGGTATGTTTGCTTCCAGTTGCAAAGCATAATTAATTGTAAGAAAAAAAGAATATATTTTGCAAAGTTGAAAAAGGTATATTTTTATTGAACAATGGGAATTTTATATATTGACCTTTCCTTGCCAATGAAAATGTTTTAAGTTATAATTCACTTTTTTGGTTGGCTGAGTGCTAAATTTTTCTTTCACAAATGATTAAAATATTTGTCTTAAAATTTTATCTGAATGGCAGATTACCTTCCATTCTGAAGGTACAAAAAATAAGAAAAAATTGATATGAAACAAATCAAACTTTAAACTGCAGCAAAAATAAATGGCTGATTGGCCTTTCTTCACTCCAACTGCTTTGTTTGTTGATTTGGTTGTCTGTTTTAGACTATTCATCATATCTGATGGATATCATCCCCAGAGACATTATGGCCCTGGGGTCATAACAGGATGACACATGTTGGCTTTGCAAAACCACACTACTTCATCCTTCCCCAGCCCATCTCTGAAAAACATTAAAACTGCGTAGGTCTGACAGAGGAGGTGAACAAAAGAGACTGATGTCTGGAAAACATCAGTGAGTATTTCATAAGCCAAGTGGATCAGAATGGTTTGGTATATTGTTTGGAGTCAGTCAACAAGAAGCAGGGACCCTGTACCCCAGAGAACCAAATCAATATGGGCACATATCCAAAGCATTGTCACTCTTCATTTTGAAGGAGTTAGTCTTGCCTTACTTTGTTCTGAGGCACAGACAGACTCCAAAACCTTTATAAGACAGAGAAGAATATGTTGCAGCTATTAAAGAAACATTTTCAGAGGAGGAAAATAAGGTCCAGGCAGTAGAAATTATTTGTTACAAGGCATGCTTTTACTTATTTATATATGTATGTATGTTTTTATGTAAAGGCCAATGTGCAGCATATATTCTATTGTACAGGTTCTCAAACTTAAGCAAACTTTTTTTTTTTGTTGTTTGTTTGTTTGGTACAGGAGATTGAACACAGGGGCACTTCACCACTAAGCTACATCCGCAGCCATTTTATGTAATTTATTTAGAGACAGAGTCTCACTGAGATGCTTAAGGCCTTGGTACATTGCTGAGGCTGGCTTTGAACTTGCCATCCTCCTTCCTCAGCTTCTAGAGTTGGGATTACAGGCATGCACCCCACCTGGCAAAACTTCTATGACTGAAGATACAGAGTTACATTCCTAGTTACATTCCCTGCATCCTTTAACCTACTAGGGATATCAGTCCACTCTTACTTTCCTTTATTCTTCATGCCTCACTCAATCACTCAGGTAGTTCTCAAATCCTCTAAAGATAGCCTTTTCTCATATTGAATGTCCTCTCATTCCACCACTACTGCTTTGACTCATGCCATAAGTAACTTCTATGACTGAAGATACAGAGTTACATTCCTAGAAATTCAGATTCAGAATATCTGGGATAGGGTCCAGGGATATGCAGTTAACAAGCATCTTGGCGACTGTATCTTATAGCATCTCTGTTCTTATTTTGTACTTTATTCAGGATATTTGCTTGACAGGGGAATTTTTATTCTTTTAGTCTATTTTTCAGTCAGTCAACATTTTCCAGAGCTACTATGTGCTATAACCTATATTAGCCATGTGGATATAAAAGGGAATAAAGATTGTCTCTGCCTCCAGAGAATGGGGAAAAATGACTTGTAAACTGGGATACAAGAAAATAAGTGCCATTTTCAGGGACTGCTTTTTTTGTTTGTTTGTTTTTTTGTTTTGTTTTGTTTTGTTTTGTTTTTTGGTTTTGCATCCTCAAAACCTTTGGCAATTCAGAAAAATCTAAAATAGCCTTCTCAGAATAAGATGAACTTGCACAAATATATAAAAGGGATTAGAAAAGAAATCAATTATATTGAGATTTGGTTTTCAAAGTGATAAGGAAGACAGGGAGAATCCAAGGGGTTTCGATAACGCCCAAGAAATGTGATGGCTCTGGTATGGTAGGAGAGGGAAGAGATGGGGAGGGCTGACATGGGATAAAGCTGGAAGGAGCAGGACCACAAAGAGTTCTGCCCATCAGTCAGTGGATTTCTGATATGTCATGATTGAAAGGGGATTTGCTGGACTTAAGTGGAAAGCATGAAGATGTGAGTTCTGACTGCTACTGGCTGTCAGCCTACAGATTCCCCAGACAGTTACTTATGGCATGAGTCAAAGCAGTAATGGTGGAATGAGAGGACACTCAATATGAGAAAAGGTTAATTTTAGAGGATTTGAGAACTACCTGAGTGACTGAGTGAGGCAGGAAGAATAAGGGACAGTAAGAGTGGACTGATAACCCTATTAGGTTAAAGGATGCAGGGAAAATGTGGAAGGAATGGGAGAGAATGTACTTCATTAGAAAATACCAAATTAGTGGTGAGGGCGGGACATCCAGGTAGCTGTTTCTAGCTGATCATTGAGTACTCAGGCCTAAAGTTCAGGAGCTAAGGCAATATGGTGACTTGCGAATCTCCACTTACAAGGTGATGATGCTACAGTGAGTAGAAAATTTCAGAGGGCAATATCATCTGAAGCAATAGTTCTAGGCTTGCAGTGGGGCTCCGCATTCCCAGGGAGCTCTATTTATGCTGAGGCTGGCTCCGCCTCCCCGGATCAGCAGAGAGATGAGAATTTTTATTTTTTTTTTTAAATAAGCATCCCAAGTAATGATAATGTGCAGCCAGAGTTTAGCACCACTAAATAGGTTAGACAGAAAACATTATGGGCAGAGATGAGAAAAGCCAACAAAGGACAGAGAAAGGAATGGCCAGAGGAATATCATCAAAAAGCTCAAATATTTTGAAAGGACCTAGAAGGATAAGAATTGAATGCAACTCTCTTGAGTTTGTCAGTGATAGTCAACAGAACTATTCCAGAAGGTTAGGAAGGCCAGAAACGGAACCCCAATATATGTTTTAATCAGCTTTTTCGCTGCTGTGACTGAAAGGAAATTGTCTCACATGTGAGTTTTTGGAGGACACCTCACATCAAAACCATAGCTATATACTTAAGAAGTATGGAAGTTCAAGTATAAACAAGTTGTCCAAAGTTTAGTAAGGAAGCAAAGGAAAAGGACTTGCGATCTTCTTTCATGAGTGTTTTTGTTTTTAAAGATTGGACTCTTTGAAGGTACAGAAATGCAAATGTGCAGCTGATAGGACAACAAACTGAGAGAGGTGAGCAGGGGTAGGTAGAGAAGATGCTATCGATAGGCAAAAGGGCATGATTAGAAATGCCTCTCTGGGGCTGGGGATGTGGCTCCGGTGGTAACACTCTCGCCTGGCATGCACAGGGTGCTGGGTTCGATCCTCAGCATCACATAAAAATAAAATAAAGATGTTGTGTCCACTGAAAACTGAAAAATAAATGTTAAAAAATTCTCTCTTAAAAAAAAAAAGAAAAGGAATGCTTCTCTTCTCAGTTTTAGGAGAAAACACAAGAAAGAGGGAGTTCCTGTCTGGTGGCCTCTATATTTTCAAGTAGGAGGCAAATAACTGAGAACTGTGAGGTAGAAGCTACAAGGACACAGTGAAAGCTGGAGAGGTAGAGGAAGGTGTTTTGGGACCAGCAAAACAAACTGCTAAATAGTGAAGGAGGCTAAGCCCAAATCACAGTCAACATGGTCTGATAGTGTGGTTTTCCATTTTTCACTGGAAAATTCAGTAGCTTCCTTGGAAGCAGGAGTAAGAAAAGCAACAATTTGGAAAACATAAGAGCAAGTACTGTAGCAGGGTCAGAGAGGGAGATACAGAATAGTGTGTGTGTGTGTGTGTGTGTGTGTGTGTGTCTGATATCATCATCAACCAGAGAATGCAACTGGATCAGTAAGATGTCCAAGTGGTAGAAGTGGTAGTAAAGAGTGGGTGGGAATCCAGACAGAAGACTAGTTATTATCAGAATGGGGATTCCTTAGGTTCACCAACTCAAAATGACTTTAAAGAACAGGTCCAAGCTAATATTGTGGCCAACTGGTTCCATGAAAGTTTGTAGATTTTATGTTCACTTTCTACACAGATCAGTGTACACTTTTAAAAACAGCATATTTTCTTTTGCTTTGTAAGTCACAAACCAAACTGGTACCATTCAATGGTTAAAAAAAAAAAAAAAGCTAACATGAAAATCCAAATTTCCAAAACTTATTACTATTTACTTAAGAAAGTAATTATGCAAATAAAAATAAAGTTAATACTGTATTTATTTAAACTGAAATTTTAATTATATTGATACATTTCATAGATGGAGGTAGAATTTCATAAAGCCATGAATCTTCACGCACCCATTTGTTATGTTAAGCTATTTCCTTATAGTTCTCTGTTGTTTTTAGTTTTCTTGGTGTTAAAAAAAATAAAATTTTTAAGAGCAAAAATGTCAAAATCAGACTACACACTTGCTGCAAACCAGCTCAATGTTACAACAGAGGATTTTACCTACTCACTTTCTATTCCTCTCTTCGATACCAATGCTTTCCTTTGGAGACTATCCTCATCCTGCACCTCATCACATTTACACTGCTGGACTCTCTAGAGGGTGAGTGGGTGACACCAGGCAAAAGAATCAGACTCCCTCTTGCAGGAACTAGATTTCCTCATCCAGTCCAATGTCTGTGATTCCAGGACTCCTGCTCTGCTTGCTGTCCTTTCTGAGACTAGGCTTTTGTTTAATTTTCCCTTGTATTTTGTAAACAACCCTGTATCCACTGAATAGTATCCACTTTTTTTAAGTCATATGCCCATTTCTGTGATTTGAATAGTATCCACTTTTTTAAGTCATATGCCCACTTCTGTGATTTGAAACCCAAATACACTAACTAGGTGATGTTAATATAGTTCAATCAATTTGTTAATATAGTTCAATCAAATTAGAATGAAGCAACAGCTTTTAAAATGAGTTTTGGAGCAAATTTTTTATTACAATCCATTTTTATGGAATAGACTGAAGATAAGCATGAAAGTTAGGATCTGCCACTGTTTGCAAATTTAAGTGACATAGTCACAGAATAATATAATCTCAGTTCTATGAATACTTAAAATGTCAGCTTGAATAGTCAGACTCTAAAAACACAACTTGGTATGGATGTAATGACAAAAATAAAACAGTTTAAATACAAATTATCAACACTGGCACAATTAACATTTTTATTGATGGACATTAACATTTTAAAATTGTGTTATAAATTAAGATTATATACTCAATCACTTTTGCTTATTCAATAGATTGTAAATTTCTTTTAGAAGAAAATCACTTTGTTAGCACTATGGCACACACCTGTAATCTAAACTACTACCAAGACTGAAGCAGGAGGATTGTAAATTTGAGGCAACTTAGCAAGATCCTGTCTCAAATGTAAAAAATAAAGAGTTCAGTGGATATATATGCATGGTAGAGAGCTTTGGGTTCAATCCCAAGTACTATATAAAGACATGTGCACACACAAATACACAATCATACACAAACACAGAGATAGTTTTGTTTTTTAGGGAAAAAAAAGGCTAGATAAAAAACAACAATAAAAAGTATAGGGATAGCTTTGATCCCAATGCAGACATCAGAGGTATCTTGAGTACTTCAGATTTTAAAGTATTTGCATATCAATCAAACAAATTGACATACTTAAAATATTTTTAAAATGAGATTTTTAAAAAGGATCTTAAAATTGTTGAGGAATTAACAAAGATTACAGAATGTAACAGTGTCAGAGTCAGATCTTTCACCCTGTTTTTAGTCAATCCCTTCTTATTCACTTCAGAAAGCTGCCATCATAACTGGCACTAATTGGCACCCTTGTTAGAAATCTCAGCAGAGGAGCCAAGAAAAGAAAGGACACGGACACCTCTCACCCAGAGAGCCAGGCTGTCTCCACAGGTAAGGCTGAACTCAAGGAAGGGGCAGCTGACCTGGCTGCTTATCTGGGGGGAGGAAAGACCTACACCTATTCACCAACTACAGAGACAACAGGAATCTCCAGGGATGGTAATCAAGTTATCTTTCTTGTTTCTAAAGTCAGCGAAAACAAAGGATGTGCTTAGTGCTGCCACAAGTGATGCAGTGATTATATTCTGGAGGGGAGTGAAGGGAGCCGTCCACAGACAATTCTGGCATGAGATATTCTTGCACAGCCCTGGTGTACTACTGTGTTTTTGCTTATTTGTTGTATGTGTGTTTGCTTTGTTTAAGAAAATATTTTCAGCTCTTCCAAATAAATAAATAAATAAATATAAGACATAAAAATATAATAAATAGACACTAGTATTGCTGTATATATATACGTGACTGTATGACCAACGTGATCCTACAACCTGTACACTCAGAAAAAAAGAGAAATTATACCCTATTTGATTCAAATGTATGCTATGTCAAGATCATTGTACTGTCATGTGTAACTAATTAAAACAAATTAAAAAAAATAGGAAGCTGAAATTCTTGTTATAAACATCTGGAGAGTAGGAGACAAAAATTTTAAATATACAATAATTATTGAATAGATAAAATAGACATGTGTATCTATTGCCATCTTGTTTCTGTGGGTACTACACATCACCTTTCATTTGGTGAAGAACTGAGATTCAAAGTCAAGGAGGAGTCACTAACCCTAAGAATGTATGGATAAATTGGGAGGACAAACTGCTAGTGATGGGTATAATACAATTTACAGATGTATGTTCAGGTATTAGAATAGAGATGGAGTACTTGTATAGCAGATGAGAAACAAAAAAGGCTGTTCTGACGCCATGTGAGAAGAAGTGGACAAAAAAGCAGTACACAAATGGGGGTGGGGTGGGTAGAGTGGAGAATGTCAGGACAGAATTAGAGGTCTATGTGAAAGCTTGGAGGTATGTTTCCTTGAAGCAGTCAGAGACCCTTACTCAGTCCTGCAAGGTCAGAGAAAGAGTTCCAGTGGAGAGTGGCAGGGATGGAGACAGGAAGAGAGAAGTCAGGCCTTCAAGAACTCCATGTACAGCAAAGTGGCCTTTCTGCACTTCTACTTTCTCATTATTAAATACGTAAACCACCTGCCTTTTCTCTTTAGGGATAATTGAACGGCTGAATACATAAAAACATTTCTGAGGTATTTTACATCCTGTTAGTGTCATCCTGAAGAAGCAGCTGTGCCCAGGGCAGAGTGACACAGATATCCATAGAAATCTTCAAGGAGGCAAGAAACAACTGTTTCCCTTCACACTTCCCCCTTTCTTCTGTTCAGTCGCTTTACCATGGACTTACGTAAGTTTTATTCCTTAATATTCTTCCCCAAATCTCCTAAGTATTCCAAGGAATAATTTAAATTATTAAATATATTAAGGTATGAAGTCAGTTCAGTATCAAAATTCTTGGAGAATTCTGCTTTTGAGAACAGAGAGTACTAAAATTTAATTTGAATTGTATGTCTATTAGAGGGACAAAAATAAAATTTTAAATTTTGTACTACCAAGCACATGGTAAGATAATAACATAAGAATATATACTGATTTTCAAGAAAGTTTTGTGAACTAAATAAGAACATGTGGAAAACAGATTATCTCAGCTCAGTTTATAAGTTACCAAGAAAGGGAAGTGAAACAAATATTTAAAATTTGGGGTTCAGAAAAGAGGACACTGAAGTAAATTTAACTGGATATTGTCCCTTCCTTTGCAATTTGGGGCATTCAGAATATAATTTCACAGCTGATATATTTTTCTTAATGTGATTTTCAGACTGCATCTAATGGAAAATGCCTGGTTAGGATTAAGAGACATAGTACAGATGTTAAACCACATTTGCATGCAATTATTTCTAAAACAAATACCAGGGTACAGAATCTATTGAAATGGCTTTCAGGATGGCTGGCATAACATATTATAAGTGCTTCCAATCTTTGAGTAAGTATATATTCTGTATATTTTAAATCAAGATACTGTGAGCCACATCAACCTGGGATTTTTCACCTTGACTCTTTGCTTGAGAATTTATGAATACAGTGTGTGAGTCCAAAGATTTAAGGTAGGCATTGTATATTTTTTAAAGCAAAAACTACTTTTAACTTAAATGCAAAACTTTGTTTACCTATTAAAATGAGGAGTTGAAAAAATAAAATCACCACAAAACAATACAACTGAAAATACTTTAATGTGCAGAATAAAACAGCATAGTAATATATTGGATGTTTTGTGTATAATTCAACTTATTCTGGAGGTTTTTCCTTTAAAAATCAAAAAAGAACATATGAAGATACTTCTTAGTGGAATTCTAAGCCAAGCTGGTAATCTCATAGAGATATATTAGGCACCAAACTAGAACAAAATCCAAAGTATTTCTGAAGTGCATTTGTTGCCAACCAAATCAGAAATACCAGTGAGTGGAAGGAAGAGAATGAAGCACTCCTTGCTTTGCTTACACAGGCATGGAGATTTCACAGAGGCACTCACCCTGGCTGTTCTTGGAGACTGAGGACTGGGGCAGGCCTTTACAATCATTGCCTTTTGGTGATCTTTTCTATGGGAATGTATTATCAGATAAGGACTTGATTCAATGAATGAAGCTTGAAGATCTACTGCTATATCTATTATATATCAAGACAAAAAAGGTATCATGCTATTAATTTTTTTGAATTCACAAAGTACCAGCATCTCTTATACTGTATACTTTACTCCCTAGTGGGGAGCAATTCAGATCATGGTCACCCCTAGGAATGCAGGAGGGGGACTGGAGATGTGGCAGTCCCTCTTCTGATCCCTGCAGGGGAAGCAGCGGCAGCCTTTGGATCAGCTACTTTTCATCTGCTGTTGGTCTCAGTGGCAGCTCCTTTTCTTGCCAATAATGGTAAATGACAGACTCTTTAATGAGAAATAGAGACTGAAAGTTGTACATACAGAAGCTTAACTTGTTGTTAGCATCTCTAATTATGATTTGGTCTCTGTCAACCTCTTCACTTTTTTTGAGAGGCAGAGAGAAATTATGGCAGTAGAGAACCAATGATTTAAAAAATAGCTCTTTCCAACAGAAAAAAATCTTAGCCTGTGACATGAAAGCTCTCATGATGCCAAGAAAACTCCAGGGCAGGTTCATCACAGCCCCTTGCTTTATCTTTCACATCAAACGATTATTGAACACATTGCAACGTAAACATCTAACTTCATTACTAAGTTCCATTGCTTCTCATCTTGTTGCCCAACAGGTGGGGATAGTAGAGTATTAAAAAAACAAGGGAATAAAGGGAGTTAGTGTCATTACATTGGAATCTTGTAATGGTATTGATGATGGAGATCACCCCAAACCACCTAATGGGGGTGTCTATATGTCTCCTATCCATTCCCTCAAGAATCATGGCTCTATCTTAACCAGGTATCATTACACCTGGATTCCATACAGTGAAGATACTAAGGAAAGGTAGTATTGACCTTTATTAACTTGTCATCCTCCTAACTTAGATCTCATAATCTAAAAATGAAAATTTTGAGATATTTTTTGACTAGCAGTTAGGAGATTGTATACTATCAATGATAAATGGATAAAAGGTCTAGGATTTGGAATTAGACTGATTTGAATTCCCAGCTGAGCTCCAACTGCCAGCTACATGAACTGAGATTATACAATTTAACCTCTGTAAGCCTCAGTTTCTTATTCTGTGAAATGAGAAAGCTGAATATATGCTAGCAAAGAAGAACAAAATCATAAATGCTTCAGGATATATGGATGAACTAACAGTAATGAATCACAGCTTAAAATATAAAAATCAGCAAGCAAGCATTTTAAATATTAAAACAACTAGATTTTATGAGACAAAATTATTAAAATAAGTATAATTTAATTTCTCCAATAATTTATTTATCAAAAGATTACATCAACAAAGATGGGAAACTAAGAATTCAGAATTAGAAAAGAAGGAAGGAGATCAAGAGCTATCATAGTTATCATTAGATGCCACAAAAAATGAAACAAAAAGTATGTCAGAATCAACTAAAATATATACAAATCCACAATGGCTACATAGGTGCTAAAAATAAAACAGAATTGCCACTTTTTTATGTGAAAGAGTTTACTGAGAAAGAAATTGTTGAATTTTAGAACTGTGTTACACTCTATTAGAAATTATTCATTTCTAAGCCAGGACCAAGTTATATTACCCAATAGCTGCTCTCAAGAATGAAGCTAATTTACATTTAAAATAGGAATACAGTCTACTCTTTAAAAGCACAATGGTAAACACACCAATTTGACAATTACATTAATATGAGTATTTGCATAATCTGTCTTCTACACCTGTTCTTAATTTGAAGCAGCTGCAGGACAAATCACATCACACTAATCTGAATGGGTATGTTCCAAACAGTAATGCACGCATCTAATGTTCTGAAGATATTTTATTTTTTAAATGTTTCCAGATTTTAACCAAGAATGGTAAAATGTTTGTAGAAACCATATCTAATGTTTATTTGGGTGATATTAATTACGAATAAGCATAATACTAAACAATATTATCATATTTTTAGCATTCTGTTATTGATTTTAATAGTACTAATTATTATCCAAATATTCTTTATAAACAAAATGAATTTTATTTATAAAGAAACAGAATTTAAAGAATAATATAAATATATCTGGAAATTTACCATGAGGAATGTAACCAGAGAATCTACAAAAAATGCATTAACGAAGAATAGTGCCAATTTCTGCAGATCTGGAAATGTGTTTGTAGCTTGGATAACTGTGACATCTCTTGGATATTTTCCTTTCCAAAACTTGATTCCATTTATATTTTAACCAATGTATTTCAAAACTTAATAAGAGGAAGCTTACTTTAATCCAGCTTGTTTTTGTGTCTTCAAACACATTCTCAGAGCCATAAAAAAAAGCAGTTCAGTTGATTATTTTTATATATTCTTCTAGTTCACCTACTTAAATCATTCAGCTAGATTCTAGATGGTGGGATATAAGATACCCATGTAATCTGTCAACAAGACTTTCTACCTTTAATCTTCTATTATGAATAGGAAATGAAGTTAGAGCTTTGTAGAGATGTTATTTATTTCCTGAAAAATGAATGAGGACATGCACAGTAATGAATTGAAGCCACAAATAAAACCACTGCTTGTTTATGTTCTACAGACCTGTGGCAATGCAAATATTAAATGGTTTAATTCTTAGGTCAGTCTTTTATTCAGAATTTTGTTTTTATAACAGGTCACATGATATTAAAAGAATAAAATACTGAACAAGTCAACTGTAACTTGCATTTCTAATTTCATTTACATATTTTGCAACTCTCAATATATAAAAGAAAACTGAGGAGAGTTAACTTTCCCAGGTTCTCACAATCTGTAAGGGTGTTAAGTTAAGGCAAAGGAATGTATTCTGACTCATCTCTATATTCTTTCTCATAGATGACAGAGATGTTGATTTGAAACAATAATGTCACTTACAGCAAATAAATTACATCATGCTTTTTCCTAAAAAGAATATTTTTGAGGATTTTTTGTTATTGTTTTTATTTCATTGTTAAATATTTCAACTCGTAGTTTCAAATGTGCTAGGAAAACATTTCAAAAATTATTGTAAGAAATATAAGAATGATTTTCTATTTGGATAAATACATTGTGGTTTCTTTCCAAGAATCAAGATGAATGATTCAGGAGTATAAAAATAATTTTTATTACTATATAATTTAGGTAATAAAGCTAAGTTATAGTGATTGTGAGGAAAACAATTTTCATAGTTCTGACCTCCATATAATTATATTTCTAAATACTCCTTATTTTATTTTTCTTTGTTAAAAACCTTACATTTATAATCAAGCATACAGAAAAATACTCTAAACAGATAAGCTGGAATGTCATGGGGCATGTGGCACATAATTCGATGAAAACTATATTCATATGTAATGAATATGTACATTATATAATAGTCTACAAAACAACAAATTTCATTGTTAGTCTCAAGAGTATTTTAACCTGAGTTAATGAGTCATAAAATTTTCAAATTTTAAGATAATCTGGTTTATTTTTGTTTTACTACTAAAGAAAAAAGATAACTCATTGTCTAAGTTATAACTTTTAGCATGTAACATATAAAGAAGGTTTAGTTTTTTTGTAAATATAAGTAACCAAGAAGGCATTTTTTTTTTTTACTACAAGTAACTAGGATAATATTTTTTAGTGCTAGACACTTAGTAAAATCTTTGTTGACAGGAAAAAAAAAATGCAGCTACAAACGCCACTGCCCTCCAGAAGGTTCAACAGTCATTAAGAACTGGAGTCAGACCTAACCCCAACAACTGTCCTGTATATTGAGGAGTGACCTCCTTATCATAGCACTAAGGAAACCCCACCAAGTCACTTAAGACTTGCTTAGGATCTTTTATGGTCTAACTCTAAGCTACAGTATACAAACGACTCATGTTTCAAATGAGTTATAAAATACCAAATTGTATCAATGTTGAGACTAGCATGATGTTGCCACATGAGTAAAAACATAAATATAGGATGTATCAATACAGGATGTGTGTTAGCAGGATCATTGTGACAGTGGAATTCAGGAGAATTTCAACTCTTCATACTTTTCTGTATGGCCTGAATTGTTTTTGCAGGAACACATTACTTTGCTAATCAATAAAAATAAGGCAATCCGCAAATTAAAAATAGAACTTAGAATACTAGTTATTTTTCACAAAATGTGTTCTTTAAAAAAATCTCCAGTGGCATGAAAGTTCTGAATTTTTCATTAAAACAGAGCACCTGATATTCTTGCCTTAGTTTCAGTAATGAAGAGAAATAAAAGCGTATGGTGATTTTTTTTAATGTAAAAAAAATCTTTAAAACACCTTTTACACTTTTTTTGTCTCCTTTTTGACATGGGTAAACGCCTTCTGTGATAGACTCCCATTTTTCCCTTTAATCATCTCTATCATCAAATTTGTTATCCTCAGACTTGTTTCCAGACTTCAATATCCCTCTTAAATTCTGGAACTCAGACCTAAACAAATTTTAAAGGACCACAAATAAAGCCTCAGGAGGAACAAAAATGAAGAAAACCTTATTCTGCTCAGCCTGTAAGTGATGACTGATTCACTCAACACAGAAAAGAGAAACCCAATTTATTCCATAGAACACTTTAAAAAGCCATAACTGTCAAGTAGTTTTTTTTTTAAACCTTAAACTATGAGTTTTGTTTAAAATGGCTTAGAAGAATGGTGATTATCCTGAATTTTTATCTAGCCAGATTGTTAACTCCCTAAGGATAGGAACATCTTTGAATTCCCCATGGTACCTGTGTCTGCCTAGCAAAGTGTCTAACACACTGAGGGCATGCAGTCATGTTTCTTTGATGGATTGATTGAGGATGTGAATTCTAAATACATGGAAATACTGTAAACCAGTTTTGTAAATCATACTGCTGTTTTGTTTTTAGTTTGTGGTTTTTTGTTTGTTTGTTTGTTTGTTTGTTTGTTTTTTACTGGAGCTTGATAATAATTTGTTTCACATGAAATTGTACAGAATAGGCTTTTCAATTTATTTCTATATTACTTCAGGGTTATTATTTTATTAAATAAATATATATTTGAGTAGAATGGCAAGCAAGAAGGTGCGGGGAGAGAAAATACACTAGCTACCTCTGGTTCAGCCTGTCAGTGTTGGAAGTTATTCAATGGGAATGCCAACTAACAAAATCACATCAACTGCTTAAGTAATTATTTCTAATTTCCTTCTTAAGAAATGTTCCTCACTATCAATTCGTCTAAAACAGATGTTTCTTTTAAAGTAATTTATACTGGCATGACATAGTGAATTAATGCTATTTTGTCCCTTTAGTGATGGCAGGATGCATTTTAGCCCTAACCCATTTACAGTGTTTCATCAAAAACATAAAATGTGGTGCACATCGCTTCCAACAAGTTGATATCCTCAAAGACACAGCATTCATGGATCAGAAAGTACCCATCTTATGAACAAAGTATATGTGTATTTCTATATTGCACAGATTTATTTTAATGTTGTAGTATTTTGAAAAGAGGCTATAGAATGAGGACTGAAGGCTAGAGTAAACAGTGGGCAGATTTGGGGTTGGGCTTGGCTTCTGCTATTAGCAAACAGAGAAGTAGGGAGGGCAGAGGAGAGGACAGAAGAGAACAAGGGACAGACACCCTTTTCAGAAGAAAAATAAGCTTTCAGGTGTATTTCTCATTCCTCTCTATTACCTTGCACCACCCCACCCTAGACCTACCTGGAATTTCCTGGCCTAATGAGATGCAAAATGCCTTGCTGCATATGAATATCAAAACAGAAAAGAAAAACACATATAGTGAGGATTGATAAAAAAAAAATTTTAAGAGAGAGTGAGAGAGGAGAGAGAGAGAGAGAGAGAGAGAGAGAGAGAGAGAGAGAGAGAGAGAGAATTTTTTTTTAATATTTATTTTTTAGTTCTCGGCGGACACAACATCTTTGTTGGTATGTGGTGCTGAGGATCGAACCCGGGCCGCATGCATGCCAGCATGCCAGTCGAACGCGCTACCGCTTGAGCCACATCCCCAGCCCAATACGCAAATTCTTAAAAATTAACATTTTTACTAGAGAATAAAAATAATGTGGTTATTTAGTCCACAGTTTTTCCCTAAATTTATATTATTCTCTAAAGAATAGTTCATTAAACTATTTTATTTCCAGGACAAAATCTGATTGCACTAATGCTATGGACCACAAGTTTAAAAATTAGGTAAACTAAGTTCATTTTTGTTTCATTCTGGATAATTACAGGAAATTGTGAAATCTCTATTATTGGAGGTGAGATTATTCAATATTATTATGTATTTAGAGTACCTCAGACCCAAATCTGCGACACACACAGGATTAATCCTGGTTGGGTTGGGCAGGGTCTCTCATGGCATATGGACCTCCCATTTTTTCCTCACCCAGGATGAGGCATCCTTTAACCAGAAAGGTAGCCTTCACAGAAGACATTTCTGCCCTTCCTGACTTCCCTGGAAAGGATAATTCCTAAGGATCTACTTCATTTATTTCAAATATACCACTAGATAGGGTGATAGGAAAAAGACCTAGAACAACTGGAATTTAAACTTAGATCCTTTGGAAATTTCCTGACACTTTCTCATCCTCAGATTCTTTATAGGGAAGCAGTAATAGTAACAACCAATTTGGAGGTGTATGTGGAAATCAAATGACAGATCACAGGTTGCGAAGTATCTGGATCCTAGAATTCAGCAGGAACTTGTCTTATGCAGTGAGGTCTGGGAGGGAGGAAGTAAAGCCTTTTCCTAGGTATCTCTTTCTAGTATAGCTGATTATAATACAGATCTTCACTGCAGTTGGGAGGAATGCTAGAACTTCCTTAAGTTTTCCAGTGACATCAGAACCTAATACATAATAGCAAATTTTTTTTATTTTTATTTATTTATTTATTTATTAGTCATACATGACAGTAGAATGCATTTTGATATATAATACATACATGGAATGTACATACATCAATCATATTGTCATAATAGCAAAAATTTTAAAAAAACTTTTCTGATCCTTATTTGTTTAAACCTCAGTTTCTATGACTTGTTTTCCCACCATCCTTCAAAACATACTTGCTTTCTACTTGCAAGAATTGCCAATTTTTCACTTATTTAAAGTATCCAATGTTTGTTCCACTGCCTACCCATGTCCATCAGGTAGACTACCTGTACTGCCGACCTTCAACAGTAATTTCCAGGAGACAGGGATTGTCTTTATGTAAGTTCTATTGTATTGTGCTTTATCCAGTACTGAGTATACACTGAATATTTAGTAACATTTTAATTATAACTAAAAGATATTAAAACTTAGAATAAATCCCTATAAAACTGGTGTGGTGGCACATGCCTGTAATCCCAGCGGCTTGGGAGGTTGAGGCAGGAGGATTGAAAGTTTAAAGCCAGCCTCAGCAAAAACGAGGGGCAAAACAACTCAGTGAGACCCTGTCTCTAAATAAAATCCCCCAAAATAGGGCTCGGGATGTGGTTTAGTGGTCACATGCCCCTGAGTTCAATCCCCGGTACCAAAACAAACAAACAAACAAACAAACCCCTAAGAACCCACTGAATTTTAGTCACATTAATATAGGGAGATATGGTTATTTTCAAATATTCCTAGGAAAAAGGCAACCCTTTTTACCTAAAATCCCTTTTTACCTAGCTCTAGGGCCCCTTGAATTAGTATTAAGATATTTAGTATATGGTCAGGGGTAGATATTGCTACTTGCCTATCTGAAAATTCATCCTCTCTTTCTCTACAAAAAGAACTCCAATTTTCTTCAGTAGGACAAAGAGCCTGAACAAACATTACCAGCTTCACAGATCCTGTTCAAATGATGGGCATTCATGCAATAAGATCAGGCCAGGAAGTTGGAAACAAGCCCATGTGAGGCTTCTGGAAAAGCTTGTTAATAAAGGGGGCAGATTCAGACAGTAACTGCTTATTTGTATTTTGCCTCTTTGAACTTCCCCATTTTTTTTTTTCTGCACAGAACATGACATGATGTGTGGAGGAGGGGCATTCATCTTATGACCATAAAGACATAGCTACATAGGAGCAGAGTAGGAAGCTAAAAGGAATCATGCTCCTCTGTGACATCCTTGAGTGGTTGTACCCATCATCTTTGGACTGCCTTGGCTGTGGAGTTCCTGTTTCATGAGAAAAATAAATCTATGCTCCTAAAGGAATCCTCTGATAAATGCCATAGAAAATTTAGATAATATATGTTAGTAGAAATATACAAAATTCACATGGTTAAAGCAGTTTATATAATTAACTCATAAAAAGTATATACCAATAAATCATGTGGAAAGTATATGTAGCTTCTTGATATTTGAGAAAACCTCACATGCCACTTGTAATCCTATAGGTTCCAATATCATTTAATAAGCCAACTTCTTACTTAGTTTCCTATTGAGAGTATCATTGGTACTTTAGTGAGGCTGGGCACAGAGCAGTATGTCTTGTTCAAAAGACACGGACTAAATAAGAGTTATGGGGCTTATTGTGAATAAAATTTTCATGTGTGCACAAAATTCATAATCCAGAAAGCAGAATTAGGGAATAAACTATTTCAATAAAATAATTAAAAAATCAATTTTTACTATTCAAAATCATTTATACTATTATAGATAAAAAAAAACATGCTCTCTAGGCAGGGAAAGAAATCATTAGTAATGTTAGGTTAACAACAGATTGACTAGGGCTTGGGTTGTGGCTCAGTGGCATAGTACTTGCTTCACAAATATGAGGCACTGGGTTCAATCTTTAGTACCATATAAAAATAAGTAAACAAAATAAAAATTAAAAAAAAACAGATTACCTAACTGAAACAAAGATAAAATATATTATAAATGTGAGAGTGGGTATATTTGCAATGTAGATACTACGACCTGAATCATGTCGACTAATAATTCCTGTTTATAAGTCTCTACAGGAACAGGTAATTTGGTAATATATTTTTACACTTGTTTCATTGCATTGAATTGAAGTGACAACCTGGGATTATTCTTATATAAAGGGAACAATTCAGTTTGCAGAATTCAATTCAATTTTAGCAAGAGTTTATTTAGCATATACCATGTGTTAAGCACTGTTTTAGGAGGTAAGGTTATAAACATGAATGAAATGTAACTTCTGAGCACCAAGGATTAAGAATCTGTGAATGAGCTAGAGAAGTAGTCAAATATCTACAATAAATGGTCTAGTCTACAAAGATAGCTTTGTAACTGGTACATTTGGAGTAATACAAGTATGATATATGTTCTGGAAATATGTGCTTGTAAAGGATGAGTCAGAGGACTATAGGGAGTAGGGACCTTGAAGTATGTAGGACGTGGGTAGCTTAGCAAGTGGGGTGGGAATGGCCTTCTAACCTGAAGGCAAAAATGGAAAAAAAGGCAAGTAGATATCAAAGTTCATAAGGTTCATGGTGCCTTGCAAAGGGCCTAGCACATAACAAATATCCCACAAATATTCAGGAGTGAATCAATGAATGGGAGCATGTCTGGAAAATAGTAATAATTAAATCATGGCCACATCATGTCAGGTGTGTATGGTGCATAGTGGCAGTTCATGAAAAGTCTTTTGTGCTGTGTTGAGAAGTTGAGGAGTGGGGGATTTTCATATTTTAGGGCAGAGGAATCTGATGCTATCAGAATAGAATGTCTTAATGGCTGGAGACTGTAAAATGGGATCAGGGAAAGCTGATGGAAACACTGGACAATGATCTGGGTTAAGTTGCCTCATCAGGCACCTTCAAGAAACACAAATGGAACCTAGGAGAAAAGAGGGATTGATAGGGTCTCTATGGACTGCATGTATTTATGCAAACCCCACAATGTGCCAAATACTTGGAAATGTGATGCTGAGTAAGATACACTCCTTGCCCTCAATTGTGATTCAGCATGGCACATACCAAAACAGAAGCATATTTAAAGACATAAAAGTTATATATATATATATATAAACAATTAATTTCACAGAATATGTGTGTTGGTGGGGTTGGGAGGGTATCAGAGCAACTTCACAGAGCAGTTGACCACAGAAATTTAAAAGCTGCACAGAAGTTTTCTGGATGGAAAGGTGAAGAAGGTAAGAGTGAGAAAGGATAAGGGAACATCAGTTGCATGACAACTGTGATCCAATGCTAGAGGACCCACAAGTACAGTGATGCCATGCTCACGTGACATGTAAGCAGGTGGTGGGCGAGATCAGATTGTGAAGGCCACTGCAGCAAACAGCTAACTTTGAAGAGAGTGAGTTTTTAAATTTTTGTTTGAATTCCTTATCAAAGGGAGCCAATGTTTTAAGTAGATATATACTGAAGGGTACAGATTTTATTTAAAAAAAATAATAAGGGAGCAAGTTCATTACTGGTAATTTCACATAAGTCATGAAAGTGAAAATAAAATTCTGACAATATTGTTGGAAAGTAACTTGAAAAAATTGTCAGAGAGATACATCTCAAAAATCTGCTTTAGCCAAGCATGGTGGACAAGCCTGTAATCCCAGAGCCATAGAAACTGAGGAAGGATAATCACAAGTTCAAAGTCAGATTCAGCAATTTAGTGAAGCTCTAAACAACTTAGTGAGATCTTGTCCCTGAATAAAAATATTAAAAAGGGCTACAGATGTGGCTATTTAAGTTAGTTAAGTGTTAAGTGTTCCTGGGTTCAATCCCCAGTACCCCCTTCCCCCAAAAAAACTGCTTTACAAAAGGAAATATAGAAAACAAACTCTGGGCTGAGATTCCAAGACTGCTGAATCTGGAAGACATCTAAGGTTTCAATAGGAAAGCATTTTTGTTGTATGAGTTTGAAAACTAAATACCAGAGAGGGAAAATGATACAATATAATAATAAGACAATCAGGTTCAGTATTTTTTATTGCAGGGGGGTTCTCTCCTATTCCAGAAAAGAGCAGTTCTGGGTTCATACATATGATACTGTAGACCAGTGGTATTAGAATTATCCAGAGAATTTTAAATATTTCCATTTCAAAGATTCCACCTGCCTAAATTTTAACTCAATAGTCCACAGTGGACAAAAGATATCCATTTTCAAGAGATTTTCAAAGATCTACACTTATTTCTTAGATTTGAAATCCACTGCCCTACATATTCTCTACAACTGAAGGGGAGTGGTCAGAATTAATTAAGAGAAATAAATTCTCCCAGAATTAAGAAAAAAATACCTTTAAAAGAAAACCAAGCTTTTAAGACACTAACATTTTATTACATCTTCATCACTAATGTGTTTTAAATGTCTATTACATGTGTGGTCTATGGGAGGAAGGTGGAAGGTAGAGAATATTTTTGCCTTTTGTATTGTTTCTGTTTCAAAAAAGAGTTTCTAAGAATTTACCACAGTATTTCTGAGAGACAACAGATTTTCCTCCCATGAGCATATCATAATGTTCAGTGTTTTCCTTGGTTTGTCACTTGCAAATGTGCAGTAGCGCTAAAAGTGAAAGTTATAAAGGTGGCAGCTTTTACAGCAATGCAAGTGTTAGCATTGTAAGTGTAAGAATTTATACACTCTGCAAGGGAAATTGTTGGTGTACTTGTGTGATCAAAATGCTTAACCCCTAGGTACTACTGATTCTACTTGTATACTGATAGACTTCTATAAAAAGGCATGTGGCCACTAGTAATTTCCTGAACTTCTTGAAGTCTCTTCATACCAAGACACCCTATGCCCTTAAAAAAAATGCCAGGAAATTTACTCTGAAAAGAACTTCCAGGTAAACTTACAGATGCATATGGAGATTTATAATTAAGAAGGTCGAAAATTTCATGATATGGAGGCTCCCATTTCTTTATAAAGATATCAATAAGGATATTAGGGGAACTTGATTGTTTGGCTTGGATTTTCCTTATAGATGCTAGACTGTAAGATCTAATAGAGTGGAACCTTACATCAAACCTTGTAATTCCTTGAGCCATGAAACACTTAGCTACACTGAGAGGTTGCTCCAGTCTGTAGACTGCTGACCTCTCACATATATTACCTAGTTCTTCCATTCTTCTGGATTTTCTATCACTAATATGGCTTTCCTGTTCTCTACCTATGCTCACTGATGTAGGAAAACTTGTGATATGAATAAATTATTATTATTATTATTATTATTATTATTATTATTATTATTATTATTTATTAATTCAGATGTACCCGGCATGGTGATGTATGCCTGTAATACCAGAAGATCGGGAGGATGAGGCAGGAGGATCTCAAGTTCAAAGCCATCCTCAGCAACTTAGCAAGGCTCTGAGCAACTTAGTGCAACCTTGTCTCAAAATAAAACATAAAAAGAGCTGGAGATATGGGGCTGGGGTTGTGGCTTAGTGGTAGCCTGCTTGCCTAGCATGCATGAGGCACTGGGTTCAATTCTCAGCACCACATATAAATAAATGAAACAACTTAAAATATTTTTTTTAAAAAAAGAGCTGGGATGTGATTCAGTGGTTAAAAGCGCCTGGGTCAATCCCTGGTACCTAAATGAATAAAAACAAAACATAGGCAAACTTTATTTAAAGTTGTAAAGTTGATAACTTGTTTACACTTTGCACAAGGCAACGATTATCTTGATTCAGAATGAGGACAACATTTGGAAGAAAGTCTGCACAAATCTATCCATGTTTTTGAAATGGGAGTTTCTTGATTTTGAGGGTTTATAAAGATCTCAGGATACACACCTTGTGAATGTCAAAGGTCTACTCTAATTAGTTCTCATGAGTGGTTTCTTTCTCATATAATCAAAGGACATAATTTTCATCTAAAAAATCCACTGTACTATAGAAATTTATTAGCATTCACTAAGTGCCTTTGAGAAAAGTAACTTAGTGTCCAACTATAATTTAACTTAAAATCATGATAGATTCTTATAATGAACTTATATGACTTTCATATTAAGATATGGTGTCTTAAATTTTTATGAAGAATACATCATTACACATTTGATGATTTATCTTTTCAGATGCTGTGCTTCCAATTTCAGCATCACTAATATAATCATAAACAACACAACCAAAGATTGCTTAGAACTCTGGTAATTTAATATAGCCATCCTAGTTAGTTGTAGTTTGAATATTCATTTCAATGGGTTTTCTAGAAAATATGACCAAAGGAACTTTCCTGATGATGATTTTTAAAATGTTTTATAGATAGCAAAAGTAGTAGATTACTAACACTAAATGAAATGCTTCTGGGTTCTAGGTTCCTTTAAGCTGCTGAGACTGTCTAGCATAGCATTGCTTTCATACTAAAACTACATCTGAAAATAATTTAAAGGAAACTATTCTTGGGGAAAGACAAAAACAAAAAGAACTATTTGATACTGGATTTTAAGAAAGTAGCACAGTTTTATTATTTATAGCAAAATGTTATGCTAGAATATATTCTAGGTTCAAGACAATTAAAACAGGTATGGGAAAAAAACAGTTATAGGTATAAAGTTTCTTCTTTATTTAAGACCAAGAGAACAGAGATAAAATAAAATGGATAAGATTAAATGATGAGAAAAGGAACAGAATAGTAAAGGAGGAAAGAATATAGTAAAGAAGGTGAAGGGAGCAGAGAAAATTGAAGAAATTCAAGTCGAAACACAGATTTCACACTGGTAGAAAGATATAAATAGAGTCCATAGAGGAAACACAAAGAGTCTTAAATGGAAGAGAAATTCAAAATAATTTTACTTTTTGTCTTTAATCATGTACTGAAACTGTTCTTCACTTTGTCATTCAATTTAACTTATATACCTCTAAACATCTTAAGATGAAATTCACAGCCTAAGTCTTAAATCCTATAGAGAGCTCCCATAACAATATTAATGTTCTATTTCTTTATTGCTCTCACTTTAGTAAAGGTAGAGAAGTCAAGGGAATATATACTTAAAGTCCTAATGGATTACAGAGAGAAGCAAGTACTTGGATAGCTAAGAAAAGAAAATTTGACCTCTGACAAAGCCATTTTCTTCTATATTTAATTTATGGGAATTCAGTAATTTGTATGCAATATACATTTTCTTATACAGCAATCTGAGAAGCAAAAGTACATTTATTAATTCTCTATTTGCTATTTAACATTCATATTAAAGTATAATTTTTTTTTTCCCATTCATTACTGACCATGTTAGTACTGCTGATCCTAAGAGTTACTAGCAAATGATAAAGAACTAGGGGAATTAAAACCATCAATGTTGCAATTTAGCTAAACAGTGTTTCTGGATGAAGGTTCTCATCTTCATGGATATTGCTTGACATGGTTGACAAGCTTTGTCTTTGGAAAACTATTCTTTCTTTGACCACCCATAATAAATCAAGTTATAACTTGATTTTTCTAATCTTTTCTTTTTGCTTCTTTTCCCTCTTGCTCTAAAAAATACAGATGTTACTAAGCTCCTCTTTGCAAATTATCTTTGTCAGAAATCTCCTCTACTCTCATGGATTCAGCTATCACTTGTGGATTATTCCACAAATATTTGTCTTTAGTTCTGACTTATCTGTCAAGCTCTCCTTTTAATTTTCTAAAAGCTGAACAATTCTACTTACACATCTTGCCATAACCATAAGCTCAACATGCCAAATGCTCAAGTCAACATCATGTCTACATAAAGAGTTTTTTAAGGATTATCCCTATTCCTGACTCCTCACAACTCCCCTCCAAGGAAATATTGTCTAAATGTACCATTGCTCACTAGATCCTCACAAATAGTGCTGAGGTCCTATCACTTTCTTATTAAAAACCTTTAATAGCCAGGAGAAGTGTATAAGAATTAGAAGCTCAGACACATTTTGTTACGAATACTTAAAGCAGCATTAGCAGGAGATGTATATTTAAAGATTATGAAGTTTTCCTCCATACAAGCATGTTTTGCAGATGGGCTGGATGCCCCAGACCCTCTTCGATGGGGTGTCAGCCTTGAACAGAGAGGCCATGGATGGAAACATCATTATTGAGGGCTTTTCTTCTCTAACATTAATGGAAACCTGACTATTTAATGCTACCTTATAAGAAATACTCTCTAATAGAATTGGGAAATCAGGACCACACAAGGCATTTTCTATTTTCAATTAAACTCTCTCAATTTTAAGATGAAGATACACTGCATTAGACTTACTGCTTATTTTTTATATGCAAAAATATGAACAACAGGGCTGGGGATGTGGCTCAAGCGGTAGCGCGCTCGCCTGGCATGCGCTCGGCCCGGGTTCGATCCTCAGCACCACATACCAACAAAGATGTTGTGTCCGCCGAGAACTAAAAAATAAATATTAAAAATTCTCTCTCTCTCTCTCTCTCCTCTCTCTCTTTAAAAAAAAATATGAACAACAAAGAATGTCTTTAAAATTTTAACTTTTCTAAATCACAATATATTGGTCTACTCCAAACTATATCTCAGGTCTTTTAATAATGTTGCTTTAAGTAGGTGGAACAAAGTGTGGTTTGGCTAATAATGCTTATATACTACAAATTGATGTAAAAAATATTCAATTTTGTCCTTTACCAAAGCACATAGAAAATTCATCATTTCCTAAAATGCATTTAGCAATATCTGGTTATGTATCTGACAAAAGTTAGTATTTTCACCCAGAAGATTTTATTAATTTAAAAATTTTAATTGTTATACCTTATTCTTGATTTCAAATATAGAATGTGAAATCTTAGAATTACTGATTACTTTACTAGAGAATCTCTGTTTTTTTCTGCTGATGTTTATTTTAACATTTTAGAAAGAAGGAATAGAAGAAGGTAGAAATGATGTTAAATTGCATTATATCACAGCATATTTAAATGTAGATTATCAAAATACATACAGGAGTAAAATAATTTTTATATAGTTTGCATTTCTTCACAATGCAATTTATAATATTATTTCAAAGCATTTAAACAAATATTTCTTATTTGTTCAAAAGTATATTTGAACAATCATTTCCATACATATGGAATGTAATTCTTTGATTCCAAAGCATTCATTTTGGCTCTGGCCTGTTAATAAGCAAGTCTGTTGTAACTGAAAACAAATTTTAAAAACCAATAATCATTAATTTATAGGATAATATTCAGCAAGATATATATAATCCCCCAAAACTAAGATGCCTGTCACTTCCTTCAAAACAAAAACAAAATAAATCTTAAACCATTTTAAATCTACTCCATCAGTTAACCCAATGTCTTTGTTTTAAAGATGTTAAATGATTTCCTCAAACTTAGATAACTATTTTATGGCAAAATCTGAATAAGATTCTCAAGTTTATTTTGCTTTTGCTTTTGACTATTCCATTCTTTTACTTAAGACAGAATTATAAAAAAATTATAATTTTTGTTACCTATTGGAAAATAAAAATTTATATTAGATATCATATATTAGATATTGACCTACAATGAAGGAGGTGATTACAGTGCTATATACTAATATTCATCTAAGATAGCAAAGCAATGGCATTTACCTTAAATTTACGTCTCTGCTCTGCACAGCTGTTGAAGAACCACAAGTCTGTCTCATGGCTGTAAATGTAACAAGAACAATAATGCGACCAATTTTCATATCTAAACTAAATGAAGTAGATTTGTCAAAGGCTAGAAAATTGATAATGTATTTTATAAAAAAATTAAATTTACAGATTTTAGAAGTGTGCATGTGTGATATGTGTGTGTGTGTGTGTGTGTGTGTGTGTGTGTGTGTATGTGTGCTGATTTAGTCTTTCTCACCTGGAAATTACTTTATGAAATTTAAAACATCAAATATTATCATTGGCTAACTTTTCTTATTATGGATCACTAGGGGCACATCAAATCTAGGAAATGCTGCATAGAAATAAAAAAGATAGATTAAAAGAAGAGGCCATCTTCTGCTGTTATTACTTGACTAAGTTTTGCGGAAACCTTAAGACTGATGATGAAATATCTGGTAAAGTTCAGGTTAACGTCAACTCCCATTTGCATCATGATCTTTATATATTATTCTTCTTCAGTATCTGATTAATCAATATACCTGATTGGATCTATTCAACTGGTGTTTCACAAAACTAATAGAATATGTAAAAATGTTTCAAACACACATATTCAGATACCTATTCATGGAAGTGAAATCACTACTGCCACTGGTACTCAAGAGTGTCAGGTGGTATGATTTTTTTCTTTTCATTTTGCATTAGACATGCTACTACATATGCCATCTGTAGCATCAGAAGCTGAAAAAAATTGATATTAAAATAAAATAGCATATATATATATATATATATATATATATATATATATACACACACACATATACATATACATACATACACTGGTCTGCTAGAAATAGACTCTATTTCATGTCACACTTCAAATCTGGACACCACTTTTTAACACTTGAAAGAAATTTAGGTGAATGTTAACAAGCAACCAAATATTGTTCTTGTGATTTGAGCCATCAAAACAGTGCTATGAAATCAGTGTCATATCTTAAACTTTATAAAGTAGTTCTTTGGCAGAACTATGTTTAAAATAGGAAATAGAAAGTTTCTCTATTGGTCTTCTAAAGATATTATTTCTGATAAGGTAAGAACCAGCATTATCTATTAACACCAAATTTCTTTTCTTGCAAGTGTAAATTCTGAACTACTTTCAATTACCCTTTGGAAACTTAAAACATAATCTCTAAAAATTTGGTTGAACACTTAGGCATTTTCTGTTTTCAATTAAACTCCCTCAATGAAGATACATGCATTAGACTTACTGCTTATTTTTTATATGCAGTTAAGTAGAAATATATAGTTAAGTAGAAAAACCCCCTACACTGTGAGAGAATCTTATAAAAATTTTTTAAAATGTTAATTTCGTATTATATGACTAGGATTTTTTAAAAATAATATTATTTTTTAACACAAGTAGCAAATAGTGCAACTCATGCTAAATAGTATTTGCAGATGCAAGGATATGTATTAACCTAATATCCCCATTTGATAACAGATGTGTAAGCTAGTATAAAATGTTGTTAGATTTTTATTAGATTTTTAATACAATCTCAGACTGCCTACAGTTGCTGAGCTTATCAAATACTATGAAATACAAAAAATGTAAGTTATCATATTAATTGTAGTATATATTTTGGTGAGCAAATAAGTCTTCATTATTTCTAAATTCTCATTCATAAAGTCAATTTCTCATCCCCATAGGTTTTAGCAAGAGATCTCATTAAAATCACAAATAATACAAAAATGCTACAGTTTTACAGAATATACAATGGAGATATATTTAGATTAATATGCATCAGGAAACACTAAACTATAAGTGATACCAGGAAAATACAGTATGATGAACAACTGCAATTATTAATAGACAATTTACAGTACTTTTATTATTTTACAGTAAAGTAAAAATTTGAGGACTTTTGCTTAAAAATTTATACAACAATTGTTACATGGACGATTTCTTATTTTAGAGTCTCTAATATTTCCACACTATATTTGTATGTTTTAAGAAAAATTATGTACATTTATATTATCAAAGTATCAAATCTTGATTCTAGTATTACAACAACCACAACAACAACAAGTCAAAAACCTAAAGCCCAGCCATTCTTTCCAGAGATACTCTGGCAACCAGCAATAAAGAAATTTCTACTGGACTTAACTTTGGAGAGGAAGGAACAACTGAGAATTCCTCTACTTTGTCAAGAAATATGACAAATATAACAATAAATACTGTTTTTCATACATTCAAAACAGGAACTTCTTTCCTATTTTTGGCTTATGTTGCCAGCATCTAAATTTTATTTTTACATCAACAAGAAAGCAAAATGCCCACTGTGAAACTACTGTGAGGATCAACGCTTCATTTGGTATCTAGTGTGACTTCTACTATGCACAATTTTCTGTTAGGTACATGCATGGAGAGACTCATGGGATCAGGTAAGTATAGAAATACTATACTCAGTGCTATAGCTTTAGGAGTGATATGAAGTGAGTAAAGTGTGTCACAGAGTTACTGATTAGTTAAGAGAATGTGGAATTTTTTTTTAAACAGGAAAAAATTTAAGAAGAATTTAGACTCAGACTGATTCAATAAAACTTTCATTTACAATTATGGCAGACATTATGCTTTAGACTCTGTTAAACATCCTCTACCCCCAAGTCTCTCCTCTGCCCACTCACTCCCACAAATGACTTTGTTCCCAAGAAAATATGTTCTCTCAGATTTGTTTAGGGACCATAATGTAATCCAGTTTTGGGGTAATAAGTAATTCTGGATTGTGTGGATCAGTAGCCTATAATTCTTTGTCATACAAACTGAGCTTCAGAAGGATATCATGGAAGACTTAGTTGCTAACATCTGTGAGTACATCTGAAAATGAAAACAGACAGCTAGGCCATTAAAAAAAAATAAAAAAGATTGTTTTGTTAAAATAGAGCAATAGGAGAAAAATACTAAACCCTAAACGTGCCTTATTAGAATGTATGTAACACATGATTCAGGAAAAAGCATTGCTTCTCTTTCAACAAAGCTGCTGAACACTTTGAAAGGCATTTCATCCAACTCCAGAATCCACCTTCCAACCTTCCAAATGTTTTTTTTTTTTTTTTTTTTTTTTTTTTTTTTTTTTATGTACACCTTAAAAATGTTTTTTTCCCCAAGAAAATGTTTTTTTCCCATACATTTTGGTTAAGAATACTATGTAAAACAATGGTTATATTATGTAGCAAAAGTTACTTTAAAAGACATACACATACTACCAGTTTCACAGGACAAATATAAGTGAGTAAGGACAACAAACTCCAGAATGTGTTTTTATAACTGTAGCAACAGCAATAACTCCCTGGTGAACTCAAACAGTTTTTTTGGCAATGGTGGAGGTTTTCTGCATTTGTCACTTGGATACAACTGCAGAAGGGTTATCTAAGACTGCTTTGTTTCCTTCCACATCACTTTAATGTGACTTTACTTTTTTTAGAAAGAATTTTCACATTTTTACCTTACATGTGAATAAACCCCATTAAAATCTCCCAAGGGAGTTTTTTACAAATTCTCTATGCTTATGTATTCCAAATATAGATCCTACATAATTTTTGTTATTTTTTTTTAATTTTCCAAGTTAACTTCTTGGAAACTTTTGAATCTTATGCTAATAGAAAAAAATTGTTTTTCTCTTCTAAGAAAAATGAATAAATTATCTTTTGGAATTAAAATGACCTACCAAAGCAAATGTAATAATCGTCTGTATATATACAATTGTGTCTACACATCTGTTATTATTATGAGCATCTTTTAAAATAAGACCCTAAGGACAGGAGTGCTTTACTAACCTGCAGTGGTCTCTGTTTATCACTGCTTTTAGGAGATTTCAATCCACTTGTTTGCTGTTGTAAGAGAAGTTGTCTTGCTGCTTGCAGAGCCTAGAAGTAAGAAGGGGATGATATCTAAATATTTTTTATTTAAAGTTAAATTGATTATCAGTTACTTTGTATGAAAACCCTCACTTCCCTTTATAGTCATTATTCTTTTTTTCTCCAAATATGCAAAAAATTCACAAAACACATGTATGCAACTTTATTCAAAATCATAAAGTTGCATGTAATCCTGTAGGAAATTAATTTGTTTAAAGTGCATAAAGGAAAAATGATCAACTGGATCAATAACCCCATTTCTACAAGGAACTTGTCTTTGAGTGTTGAACTAAAATGCCCACTCCCTTTTAAATTATCATTCAATTTGCATTTTCATATTACAAATTTGAAGCAAAAGCAGTAGACTTCAAGTGTTACCGGAAGCTGTAATTAAATTTGACAAATCAACATCAGATTATCTTGAAAGTGAATTAATAAGGATTTTCACTAAAGATTAAAAACACTTTTTTGTACTTACAATTCAAGGGGAAACCTCTCCTCTGACAAAATAAAGTGCAGTTTTAATGCCAAATAAAATTGAGTGGTTTTCATTTGCATTCTTAGCAAAATCAGAGAACAAAGAAATTACCACTCAACCAATCAGGTTTGTTTCTATGTGTGACAAAATACCAATCAAAATAGAAGATGTTTTCATTTATTTTTATGTTTTCTTACCCACTCAGGAAAATAAGACTTAACATAAGAAACTAATGTAAGCATTTCATTTACATGAGGAGGGGCAGTTTGGTGAATGTAATATATGAACTTATCTAACAAAAACTAGGGTCACAAAACAAGATTCATCTTAAATTATTTTAAAGGTAGCAATATATACTACCATTAAAAAACAACAACAATAACAACTTTTTTAGAGCCTGTATTTAAAAATTCATTTTCATTCTTAACAACCGAGTTCAATGAACACTAGGGATAACAATTTTCAACACATAAAACTAAAATAAATCATTACCTTACTTTGTTATTTACTATTTTAGAATTCAAGATACATTTTTCATAATGAGAAAAACGTCATTAAATTAATATTCTTCCATAATAATTGAGATTCTTAGCTGATAAAAAGTATAATTTTGATTGGAATCAATGATCTGGTTTTTAAGAGAGTTTCCAGTATCCATGACAACAGTTGCTTTGACAAGATGTGCATATGGCATTACACTGCCAGCTGGTGTGAACAATGTTTGAACTACTGCATTGAGATGCTGAGCAAACAGAAAAAGTTGCCACGTCTTAACCCTCAGGGAAGGCAGTCATCCCCTGATCAATTATGAAAAGACAGAGAGAGGGCTGCTACAGTCTGGCTCCAAGCAAGTTTTCTGAGAAGGCAGGCAGACATAGAAACCTAAGTAAACAAACCGAATGCAGGAGCACCATCTCCTAACAACATTGATTTGTCTTCCCATAGCAGAATCTGGCACCGTTTGTCAAGAGCACTTTTTACATTTGGAGACACACTCACTCATGACGATTTTCCTTTTGTTTCTTAAACTTTGCAAGTAATCACAAGTCAAACTAGATATTTCCAAGGATGGCACATGCCAGTGAACTCAGGAAATTCATTATGAGAGTTTGGTTTGAAGGAAAAACAAGTAAATATCAATTCCATAATTACTTTATTACAAGACTCACTGAAAAATCTCACTCGGTAGTCTAAATAATAAAGATTTCTCCTTTTAATTCAGCTTGAAAAATTAAATATGAGTTGAAATTAACTAAATTAATTAAATTTTTATGGAAATTACTATAGTGTGACCTAGGGTGTGTCTACATAAAACTTTCAAGATTAAAAAAAAAATTCAGTCAATTATTTTTCCTGTTGATGACAAAATCCACACAAAATTTGGCTTCTTTTTTCATATACTTACTTTCTTCTTTAGAGATGATAGTTCATCAATATACAGCTTTAGTTTGTATTAAGTTCTGTAGTCATTTATTATCTCAAAGGATTCTTTTTTTTAAAGGATTCTAATGAACAATTTGGAATCTTACAACCATGAATTACTAGGACTAAGAGCAATTATCAGAAATCATCTAATCTGATCCCCACCTTTTAACAAATGGGAAAAGTGAGGCTTAAAGTAATCAGTTGCTTTACTCAAGGTCACAAAACAATTTCTGAGTTCTTTGTTCAAGGTCTCCTGGCTTTCTGGCCCCAGTGCATTCCAGTGGGCCACATTGTCATTATTCTGTCAAAAGAATCCCTAGATAGCAATGGGTACAATTCTAGTAAGGGAGACTATTTGACAGTGTAATGAATTATTCTTTATTCCTAAAATGAACATGTCCAATTTTTGAACTTAAAAGGAAAACAACACAATCTTTCTATATCCTGTATATATAAATGCATAAAAAACTGTCATAGAATATATGTTCTTTTTATGGCTAAATGTCCCCATCATGCTTAATTTCAAAATCATTATGTATTCCACCAATACCTGATAGAGCTCTGTACTCTTGTATAATCTTTATCATCTGATCAATTATTACTAAGAGAAGTGCAGTATTCTAGAGTTGGATAAAACCTTAAAAATTGTATAACCTCACTTTTTCACTTTGTAGATACGTAAATGAAGGACCAATACTATGCTAACTTAATTAAATCACAAAGCAGTAATAGAGCTTTGTGTCTTTTTGTCTTCCAAGCCTAGGACTCCATCCATTATATTCCTTAATTCATCTCAATTCAAACAAGAAACCCAATGGAATATATGAATGCTCAGTGGATAAGAAAAAAAAAAACACTAGAAAATTAGATATAGGAAAGCTATTGCTCATGAAAATATCACCAGCCAGAAGCATATACCTGTATTGTTGATAAAGGAGTAAAAATAATGATGGGACAACACATGATAGCTTGGTACAAAATGCTGCCACTTTCAAAGTACTTTGGTTTTCACATGCATTTACAGTTATCTTTAAAATAGTTGAGGGTCATCTTCCAATACAAACACTTATGAAAAATAACTACTTGCCTATTTCAACATTCTTTTGTTAGTAGCAGAGATTGCTATAGTAAACATTAAGAAGTAGGAGAACAAAAAACAATTCCAAGAAATCAGGAATGATTTAAAACTCATAAGCAGGAATCTCTGGCAGACTGCATTCTGACTGCATGCATCATATGACATTTTTATTTCCAGTATTCTTTGGGGCTGACTTTCAATAAACAATTGCTCATAGATGTTTAGCTCATTTTGCAATTTATTATTGTAGCTACTCAAATGATGAAAGATTAGGAGATAAAACATTTTCATCAATATAAGGTACTAGGTGTCAACTTACATAAAATATTAATGTGAAAATCACTTACCACTTCTATTGATAAACAGAAAAGATAAATTCCAGGGCCACTCATAAAGTTCTACAAGTCAATTAGGTATTATATGGTAATCCTCCCTCCTCAAATTAATTTAGAACAAAAGGCAAGAACTGTTTACAAAATTTCCTTTAATAATGACTGAATCTGATTCAAATAAACAAGAAAGAGGTTTCTAAGGCAGCCAAACCATATCTAGTTTCCAAAAACACATTTGTTTTGAATTAAGAGTGCACTTCACTTAATGACATGATCTAATTTTAGTCAACCTAAAGAAAATTAACATAGGGTATTTTCAAAAATTGGATCAGATTAAATACTTTGAAAAAGGGATAAAAACATTTATAAATAGATTTAAGGTACACATTTTGTTGGCCAAGGAGGTGTGAGAATGCACATATTTTCCAGAACTGAGTGCATTTTGCTCTAAAATATTTATTGAAAACGTCATTCCTAACAGTTACTGTGTAATTCCAACTAAGCTAAACTTTTGAAAGAAAAGCAAAGTTTAAGCACATCACTCTTCTCCAGTAGTATTAACTTTAAGTTTGTGATGAACTAAACAAAAAGCAATTCCATGCAGTAGGTCATCATGAGAATGAATTTAGGGTGAAAAAACTTTGTAACCTGTCAGAAATATACTTTACCTCCAGAGAAACACTGAATTAAAATTATTTGAGACTAGTTTAGAAATAACCAGTAAAACCGAAAGTGTTGAGTATGCTTAGGTTTATAAATAACTTTTTTTTTCTGAGTAAATAGATGTGTATTTTGGGAAGAAACAGACATCACTCATATCTCTCCCCATAAAAATAGGAATGCTTAACCTATCAGCCTGTTGCATTTGAGACATTAAAATGAAAAATGACATCTACGCCCATTAATATCTTCAATGTATAAACAGCACAGCGTGACACATTCTTGAGAGCTGAAGGCTACAAAATCTCTCTGAAACATAAATAACAAAGCACTCAGAAGCATATTTGATGTTGATATTCATCTCTGAGAAAAACACTGCTGCCTAGGCTTCTTATGAAAATAGATGCAGCCCAAATGGATCTCCTGTAATTGGTTTCAGATAGCGAGGTCAGAAGAAATATGATACAAGAAACGATTATGTGGAACAGGCGAAACAAGAATGTTTACACAGGCACTCCCTAGTTATACTGACAAGGGTGTATACTTTGCAGATAACCAGAAAAAAAAATTGCCAGCAGGACATCCAGAATTTTGCTCCTCATACTCATATATGTTAACCTTTAACATGTTATATCTTTAATGCTACTTTGAACACTGAATATAAAATAAGTTTCCAAACAGAATTTCATTTTCTAATTATTTTCCCAACTGTAGTTGATAAAAACGTATATTCAGATCCTTCCACAAAGGATATGAATTCCTATTCTGTTCGGCCTTTCTTCCTATTATGTTCCTGCTAAGGAGAATATACTGATAAATGTAATCTGAAGTCTCATAATGCTATTTAATAGAAGAAAATTAATCATCTAATTGTCATAACCTATTTTCAAACAGCAATCTATCAGAGTGAAATTATGCATCTGTAGCTATTGACCCTTCATTTTATCATGCCTGATACATAATTAGACTAAGTTTGTTGAAAAAAAAAGATAATTATTAGAAAATATATTTTTAAATAATTGTTTTTTACAGTATATTTTATATAAAGTTAGAGAATAAATGTGTGGATATATTGTATTTGTATTGTACATCACTATGGAGGCCAAATTTAAAAGGTAAAATCATTTATTGTAGATTATAATAAGAGTAATTACTTACTAAGCTTCCTATTTACTAATCTAACGTTGGGCATTTTGGGCTTAGTATTCATGCTGTAGATCCAAAGAAGAGACAACTGAGGTGTTGAATCTGTGATAGATCTTCAAGTCCGCCTCAGAAGCAATGAAGTTCTAAAGATTCATGTCTAAATTCAATACTCTGAATACCCAGTGCAGCTGGAAACCACTGGAAGACCTCCAAAACCCTACTTTGGAATAAGCCTGTTAACAACAACTGATGCTGAGACAGGTTTTGTTTTCTCCAATCTCTAATCATGCACTTGGTTTAATGGCCTGAACATATTCTCTTCAGAGCCAGCATTTCCCAGTTTGCCACAAATGAAATGAGTTATCCACGTATTTACGTATCCATCTTCTCCACTCTTCTGATGTTACTGATAATGATGCGTTAATAGATTATCTAGGAGAACAATATTACCTATAATCTGACTCATTAAAATTATCCTTCATATTTTATGGAATTCTGCCCAACTATAAAATCCCCAAGTATGAAATGTAAAGATGAATTGGAACCAATTTTATTAAAATGATTTTACAAGACTCTTTTTTCATGGCACATGTTCCAAAAACTACAAGGATTTTTTAAAAATATTATTTCTAGTTGTGAATGAACATGATGCCTTTATTTATTTATTTATTTTTTATGTGGTGCTGAGGGTCCAACTCAGCGCCTCACATGTGCTAGACAAGCACTCTACTATTGAGCTACTGCTACAGCTCTACAATGATTTTTGTGCATCCTCTTCAATATTTATCTTTTTGCTATGAAATATTTTATTATTTTCCCCCAAATACTCTGAATTTATATTTTGATTCTCACATACTAGCGATTTTTTTTCATTATGAGACCAATATCATCTTTTGTTTGGATATGGATTGAAGACTCATTATTGCTATCTTGCTATAATTTTTACTGGCATTTAGATAATAACTGAAAATACATGCTACTAAATTATAGCCCAATATCTGAATATAAACTATTATTTGAATCCTTTGTTTTGGATTTCCTTCTCAATTTGAAAGATTGCAGAAGAGATAGTGTTGGTAAAATGTTTGGAAGGATAAAATACATAAAGATTACTTGTCATTAAACATTTTTGTAAGTATGCTCATAAATCAAGGGAAGAACTAAACACTGCATACTTGAGGAGACAAGGTGTGATATGAGATTGTTTCTACCTCTGGGGAGTTTACATTTAATAAGGAACATTTGGTTGAATGTCAAAAGATCATAAACAATGCTAGCTGAAAACAGGAATCACAAGAGGTACCATCAAAATAAAACCAGCAGGACTTAGAATGGATAGGAAGAAACAAAGATGACTCCAAAATGTAAAGTTAAAGTTAAGGGAGAGAAAAGCATACTGCTGCTCCAAGAGGTGAAATCTGATCACAAAACAGCCTTGGAGAGAAGATGCTGTGTACCTCCTGCCATCATAACCAGAAGATTCCTGAACTGGAGTAAATAACCCAGAGCTCTACGTTGACAGTGGTCACGTTGATAACAGACACATAGATGTAGGAGATGAATGGGTAGTTAAGGCAAAAAGTTTTTTAGATTGATGATAAAGAGAAGCAAGAGAGAGGAAGACTCAAGGTCTAAAACTTGGGGAATACTTTTTTTTTGGGGGGGGGAATGACGAGATAGTGAAAATGAAAACAGTGAAGTGTTAGGACAGCTTAGTATTAAAAGTCAAGCACACAGACCAAGGAAACAGAGGATACAATAGAGGATATTGAAGTAAACTCACTTCTACAACCAGCTGATTTTTGACCAAGTTTCTGTGAACAGGAGATGGAGACAGGACAGTGTTTTCAATAAACGGTGTGGGGTAATTGGGTATCCAAGTGCAGAAGAATGAGACTAGACCCCCAACTCTCATCAGTTGCAGGAAATAAGACTCTAAATGGATTAAAGACTTAAATGTAACTGAAACTGTGAAACTACTAGAAGAAAACAGAGGGGAAATGCTTGAGGACATTGGAATGGGCAAGGAGTTTCTGGATATGACCCAAAACCACACGAAACAAAACAAAAAGAGAAAAAATAGGATTACATCAAACTAAAAGGCTTCTGAACAGCAAAGGAAACAATCAACACACAAAAAAGAGACAGCCTCTAGAATGAGAGTTGGCAAATTGTATGTATATGACAAGGAGTTATTATCCAGATTATGTAAGAAATTCAAAGAACTCAATAGCAATAAACAAAGAACAAACAACAACAACAACAACAAACCAAATCACTAAATAGCTTTATTTTTAAAATGACCAGTAGATCTCAACAGACATTTTTTAAAAGTAAATATCCAATTGGTTGATACAGGAAGAAAAAAAAAAAGAGCTCAATATCCCTAAGTATTCAGGAAATACAAATCAAAATCATTAAATTAAAAATGGAACTACCATATGATCCAGCAATCTTACTATTGTATAGATAGCAAAATAAATAAATAAATAAATAAATCAGTAGGTTGAAGAAACACCTGCATTGCCATATTTTTTGCAACACTATTCACAAGAGCTAACATATGGGAGCAACCTAAATGTCCATCAACTCATGAATGAATTAATAAAATGTGGCACGTATATACAGTGAAATAGTAATAGTTAGCCATAAAAATGATGAAATTCTGTCATTTGTGACACCATGATGGACCTGGAGATCATTATACTATGTGAAATAAACTTAAGTACTGTATGATCTCACTCATATATGGAATTTAAATAAGTTGATCTCATGAAGAACTTGAGAAGAATGGTGGTTACAAGGTCTGGGGAGTGTAGTGAGTAAGGAGGCATGGAGCAAGATCGATCAATGGTTACAAAGGTACAGTTAGTAAGAAGTTCTGGTGTGCTATTGAACAGTAGGGTAACTACAGATAAAAGTGATGTACTTTACATTTCAAAAAGCTAGAAGAAAGGATTTTGAAAGTTTCCAAGGTAAATAAATGATATGTGTCTGAGTAGATTCGTTTAACCTGATTCAAACATTATACAATGTACACACACAATGAACCATCACATGGTACCAAATAAATATGTGTGATGTTTATTTTTATATATTAGGTAAAAAGATAAATTTAATTAAAATGACTTCCTAGCCTGGAAGAGTTAAAATAGAGAATTACATACAATATACTAATTCCACCCCTAGCTATATAACAAAAAGAACTGGAAACATATGTTCCTATAAACAGTTGTATATAAATGTTCATAGCAAAATTATTCAGAATGGCCAAGAGGGGTAAACAACCAAATGTCATTCAACTCATGAACAGACAAAGTACAATGTATCCAAAAAATGGAAAGATGTTCAGCAATTAAAATGAATGTGGTACTGATACAATATCGATGAACCTTTATTCCAAGAGAAAGAAGTCAATAAGAAACTATCACATATTAGGTGATTCCATTTGTGTGGAATGTCCAGAATAAGCAAATCCAGAGACAAAAGCAGATGAATGGTGGCCAGGGCCTGGAGGGACAGGAGAATGTACAGTGACCACCAATAAGTAAAGAGTTTCTCTTTAAGGTAGTGAACATGTTCTGGAATCAGGATGTGGTCATAGTTGTAAAACCTTGTTGCTACAAGGACTGAAAGGGGAAAAAAAATCATGAAAGGAAAGAAGGATGGATGCTATTTTTAAACACCAAAACCTCAAAGAGGCTTAAGGAGTGATGGAAGTTCCTCTCAATCTGATACTTTCTATGTCACCCATCAAAAGTAAATTCCCACAGATTATTGTAGTGGAAGTTAGATTAGAAGAGTTACAAGGGAATCCATGGGGTTGGGGGCAGGAATCATGGCCATAAATGCAAATAATTATTTTGATATAAGTTGTTTTGTTTGCCATTTGTCATTTGATGAGATTAATAATTAGGGAGGAATGAATGCCTTAATACATAGGAGAATTGAGAAAGTTCCCAGAAAGGATGGGACAGTACTATGTTAAGGGGCAGGTGATAAATTTGTCAGGAGAAGGAACACATCATCTTCTAAGAGAGGCTGGAAACATGGGAGTACAGGCAACTCTGAAGGGCAGACAAGGGAAAGGGAAAGAGGCCACACCAGGTGGTCTCAATGAATTCAGAAAATAAGGACTTGTAGTTGTGAACTGAGGATGAGAGGGATCCAGAGTTTAGAAGACAGAAAAGGAGGGGAGCTTTTAAATTCATCATTCTAAGAAATACAGCTGATAGAGTAAAAAGTGGCATTTACGATATTGTTAGAGTAAGGAACAGGCCTCTGCACACCCAGGCAGCACAACGTAGATGTGTGGCTTCGGGAACTGCACAAGGAGCTGCCTGCTCTCCCAAGGCAGGACCCCTGCATCATTACTCCTTTATCAGTTTTTGTAATTTTTAGCCTGGCCAAGGTGCCTGGAACCTCTGATTATATCAAGGATTGAGAATGAGTCATATACTCTGTGGACTGGTTTTGTGCATTTTGAGGACTGATGATCTCTAGTTTTTAAACAATAGCAAAAAAAAAAAAAAAAAATCTGTCCATGATGCTGGTACTTTTGGCATAGCCGACTCTTTTAAAGCTTCCTTTGCACCTGAGAGAGAAAGTATGATGTGACAATGTCAACTAGGTCTCAGAAGACATCTTTTACTGCTTCTTAGTTGACAAATGGAGACTACTTAATCACACTGAAGCTTCATTTTCTCACCTATTAAATGCAGTCAATAATACTTAATTCTGCCTATGGGTGATTTGTGAAATCAGAGAGCATGGTGTATTTGAAAGTATTTTAAAAGCTAAAATGTAAAGTGGTATTATTCCCAGTGAAGACTTTTGAAGTGATAGGATTCCTCTAGCGGATGTCAGTTCTTCCAAGTACATGACACTGGTCATTTGAGACTGACTCTTGGTTCTTAGGTTGATAGTGATTTTGCTAAATAGGTATGTGCATTTTAACTAAGGGGCCTGGCATACTGTAATTTCTAAAGTGTATTTCAATTTTTAGTTATCTGCAATCTGTTCAAGTAAGAAAATGCCCACTGATGAGAAAAAATATCTCATTAGCTTCATGTTCTGTGATTTTTTGGAAAGTTGAGTTTGAATTTGCTCTGAGAATTTGAGGATTTAAGGGGAAGAGTATAGATAGGAATGTACTCATAGACACACCCCTTCTTTCCTCAGCCTAGCACAACATCTACAAGAATATATATGCATTACATATGTATAATATGGGAAGTGAAAAGGGTAAATATGGGGTTCAAGAAAGACAAAAATAAAGAAGAGGAGAATGCATGTTTATTAACTGCTCATGATATGCCAATCATAAGTCTAAATCCTTGCACATACTCTCTCACTTCATCCTCAAGACACCCCACTTTTGCACAGGTGTGTGCACTGAGGCACAAAGCAAGTAGACCATGCACCCAACTGTTCATGTGGGATCTGAAGTGGAACAGGAATCTGAACAGATACCTGGCTGATTTAAAGCCATGTTTTTTCCACAAGGGTTGGTCAGAAAGACCATATCAAGGAAGAGACTTTAACACAGAGACTCAAGCGAAAAGTGGTTGGAGTATAGAGAACAAAATACATTCTGAGTCCTTAATAACATTACGAGTTATATCAACAAGAACCACATAAAAAAATTGTGGGATGCTATCCAAATTATAATTCTTTTTAATTGTTTTATGAAGAAAATAAGACACATAAGCTTCTAAGGGAATTTTACTCCCCTTAAATGATAAACTCTCTGAAGTTAGTTAGCACTTGATTGAGGAAGTTTGCTACAGAGAAGTAGCCAATATTAAGGAAAAAAATTAATAAATATCAATTACAATCAACCAAACAACAACAACAACAAACTCCTCTTCTGATAAGTAGTAAGTAAAATGTACTATTTTCTGATGGAGTTGGAAATCAGGTTGCCAGTAAAATAAAGGATGCCCAACTAAATTTGAATTTGATTTTTATTTGCTAAATCCTGCAACCTTAGTTAGAATTGAGTATTTCAGAATATGTTGTTGCCATCACACCAGGATTTTTATTCCAACTCTTTCATTTAAAGGTAAAAAGTACTGGTCATCTCATCAGTGGAATTGGTTTGGGGCCTCAATAGTAATAAAGTCAATTTACCTACATTCACAGATTAGCTAGAGGAATGACCTGGGGGCTTGGTTACTTTTCAGTATGAAGCGATGCTCATGGGGCTATACATGGAGAGCAAAAAGGCAAGGTGGACTATCCCAAAGAGGAATTGTACACACTTTTCAAAGAGCCAGACCAAGAAAACCAGAGGGAACTTTTCTTTTAGAGATCACATTCTGGTTTCTTGCAATTGGAGACATAGATATGAAACTTTGTGAAACTTTGGTTCTCTATTCACTTTCCCCTCAGCAAAGAGGAGGATCGTGGTCAGGACCCTTGAGGCAAAGATTGTGACCCTGCTTGACATCAGGGGAAGGAAATGCTCTTGCAGATCTAAGGAAAAGGGCCTTGAGGCAGAAAGCTTCTGCATAGGTAATTCAGAAGTTAACAGGACAGAGGTGGCAGAGCAAAACTGTTTGAGAAGTGCAGGTACAGGTATGGGAGGTTCAGAACCTCCAAGAGAAAGCCCCAAAGCTAAAATTGGACTATTCTTAGAAGCAAAGTGACTCAGTTGCCAAAGAGGCCTCAGAAATCCCAAGTTATAATCCCAGAAACATTCCAAGTTTCTGTGTGACCTCATTCCTATCATGGATGACCTGTGAATAAATTTCTTCTTCCCAAAGTTTACAACTTACTAATTGGTCTCATAGGATAACTGAAATGGTGAAACATAAAATTCATTGACGAATTGCTGAGGGAAGTATTGCAATTATTCAAAAATATTTATAGAGTGAATGAAAGAAGAAATACATTTAAATTAAAATCATAGAATTTTATATTTTTAGGCTTCATTATTTTCAATGTAAACTATAAGTACATATTTGTGTATGAAGGACTGATCCTATGTAACATTTTGAGGATAATCCCCCAAATTAGGTTTTAGAGATCTTGGGCAAACTAACTTTAGGAAGAAACCCAGGGTATTTCCATTTTTTTGTTCCAGCTACTACTGAATTTAGGTTACATTGCCTTTGGCATATAATGTGATTAGCTGAAATCATTAAATTACACTGTCATATTTTTTTCAATGAAATAATAGTGATAATCATCATCACCTGAATACATCAATAACTACATCATTGTATGTTTTATGGAGTCATCTGGACACTTCTCCTAAGCATTTTCTCTAGTGCCCTGAGCTTTTTAAAAGTTAACTCTATCTAAGAGGATGGAATATATTTCTGACTTTAATTTGATTTGCTGTGATACATCTCTTATAGAAAGTACGCATATGAATAAAAACTACAAGCATTCATCTAAAAAACAGTGCCCAGTAACAATTTGAGAATGAGAAACTTTTAGGACAGAAACTTTTAGGACAGCTTCTTGCTTGCATGAAATGATGTGATAGGACTCGGTTTGAGTCCCTAAGGTTTAATGTTTCTTCACTGCTGTGTCTTCATTCTCAAGCTTAATTCTAATATGACAAGGAGACATGAGAAAGCTGGGAGAAAACATGAGTGCCTGCCTCACAAGTGCATCCAACAAATTTGCTCAGTGACTCACTTGTTGAAGATGCACATGAAATCGAAAGCCAGGGAGCAAGACTCCACATCCTCTTTAGCACGAATAATAGTTCTACTCAACACTCCAACTCACCTGATAATTTTATTTATTCTTTGAATATATTCAGTGTTTCTAAATAATCTTTATGTCCCCAAGAATGCACAGCATGGTAGTCTGCACCTTGTCACTCAAAAGTTATTTAACTAAAAAAAAAGTTTCTTTAAACATTTCTAAACTAGCTTAGCCTGCTCCAGACATTCGAAATATAACTTGTACACTAAGTTAAGTGATGAGACCAGCATTCCCTCCAGGAGCCATCAAAGTGCCTTCTGCATCAGAAGTTCTCTACAGACCTTAAACTGGTGGCTCAGAAAGACTGACTAGGGATAAAATAACACTGAAATTAGCACAGGTAAGATTTCTTTTCCTTAAATATTGTATACTCAAGACTTTTCAGTAGTGATATTCTTTATCTCTGTCATTGTTTTGTTTTTTAAACACAAAAAATTACTATTAACTGCTGGAAATTTTTACATTAGAACTCTCAATTATTTTAAGAAAAAGAATCTACACCTGTGAATATTTTTTGTTGTTCAGTTTAAGAATCTGTTTACATAAAATGCAAGTATTTTCATGCTTTTTCAAGATTCAGTCACCTATAAAATCAGAATCCTTTTAAAATATTTTTAATTTACTAATATACATATACCTATAGGAGTAATATATGTAGAAAAAAAAAACTTATTTGGGCAAAGAAAATGCAGTTTTCTTGAATTAAAAACAAAAACAAATTTCAGATTCACCAAAATACAGCATTATTTCTAATTCTTAGAAAACATATTAATTTAATGTTTTAAAAATTTAAAAAATTATTAATATCAAGTCTTTTCCAATTTTTGCATTTTAAGTAATGCCACAATGAACTTTTTAAATAATGCAACCTTGATATTATCTACCCAAATTTATACATATTCATATGCAGATAATAAATTTTGATTCATATTATCATAATACTCCTTCAGAATACTTATATGCATCTGCAATCCCACCACTGAGTATGAGAATGACGGTTTTACAATCCATACTACACCTTATCACTCCTTTTTGGTCTTTTTCTAAACTTAAGTGGCAACAGTTGGCTTCTCATTAGAAATTGATATTTTAAATATCAATTTAAATGTATTCAACATCTAAATTTAGATGTAGTCAACATCTAAATACATATTTTTATTCATTTTAGTAGCCTTGTTTAGAATTAATGAATTGAACAGACTGTTATAACAGATACTTCACTCCTTGATTAAACTAATATTCACTATATTCTTACTCTGTTAGGGACTAGAGATGAAACTGTGTACATGCCAGACAATCTTTCTGTCCTCTCAGTTTGCAATTTAATGGCTTACAAGTAAATAATTACCTGATAGTTTAGTATTTAAGTATTTTTGTTTTCTCATTATAATACATACTATATGATATAGATAAAGTATATTGGTCCTATTCTGCCTCTAAAAAGAATCATTCACAACATGGTAGATAAAAATAGTGTGAAAAAGTACTCTTCATTAAAAAATATGAAAATTCCACATGGGGTGAATTATATGTGATTAGCACGGATGACAATACTTTGAATGAAAAAACTAATGTCCTCTCATTCCAAAAGTAGTTTATATGTAAAGTGAGAAAGGACTATTAAAAAGCAAATAACCCATAGGATTGATAAGGACCTAGTTATTTTTGCCTGTGACAGAGTATATGCTAAAATTTCCTTCAAAAAGTGGCTTTCATTTTGTAATATGTAAAGTTTCTGCCCAAAGGAATAGTTATTGAAAGCAAGCTATTTAACCACACATTTTTAAGGCAAATGCTCTCCAATTTAATGTTTCTCTTCTTTAAGTTAATATTGGCTTGTTACTGGAAAGGAAGCACCTGAAAGAATGCTTATTGAAAGATAGATGTTTAAAGCTGGATATTAAAACTTTATTTCTGAGGGTCACACTGGGAAGATGCTTTGCAATCTTGGAGAAATCCCAAATGGCCTGAGGTCAAAATGGCCCTTTTCTCCCAATGTCTCAAAAGATATTAAACCTCTCATAGAAGGGGGGAATCTGTTGCCCCCACAAAGGCTTCTTAAGATTGCAGAATGATCTATTTAAGAAGTGCGCACTTTGTCTTGGCGGACACATTTTGGCACTCTCTTGTGATTATCCTCATTTACATAGCTGGCACCTACCAGGGCATTCACCAGAGTGGAACAATAAGCTGTGCTTGCTCTGATCATCTTCATCTTGAAGGTAAGCCATTATCCTGAATCCCGAGACATGCTACTGTGAAGTCCCTTGGCGTTTCTACCACTATCACTCCTCTGTTGTTATAGGAGAATGCTTACTGCCAGAATCCTCTGGCAGAAACTCAATTTCTGAATCCAATACTAATTCATTACAAAGTCTGCAACAGCTGGGACAGTGGTATACACAAATGAGGCATTCTGAAATTTGAGGACAAATCCAAAATACACACTCAGGACTTTCCTATGACTCCATAGCCACGGAAATAGCTATTCGGGAAAAAAGATCTTGTGAACATTTCATCTTGCCAACAACAAATTAAACCTTAGCAATTTCTGCCTCAATGGAAGTACCATCTCCCTGTGTTTCTATTACTAAGAACTGTTTTAAAGGTCCCAATATGCCATGTTTGCTGTATCTTGGAAACAAGCAACAAAACATAAAATGTAGGGGAGAATATAGAGGACACCTCAGCACATCTATTCACAGGACAATCATCACTCTGAAATCAAAGGTGATGCAAAGATGAGTTAGAGGTAGACACCGAAGAAGAAGGGAGGATTAGGTAAGAAGCAGGAGAGAAAGTAGGAGATGACAGTGATGAAAATCGTGACAATGAGCAGTGAGACTTTTAGAAATTTTCTTTAGTTTCTATGGTTACTTACTTGAAGAAGTTTATCAAGTAAATAATGAAGTTGATTAAATCAGCCAAAATTTTAAATTTCTTAACATTTCATAGATCCTTGTGTCAAAAATGCTGGTATTGGTATAGGCAAGGCTAGTAAAAGTACTTTTATTATACTGTGGTAATTGTATAGTATTTCACTATCAAACATTTTTTCATCTAAGTTAGTTAATCAATTCCCATTTGAGAACAAAATAGAATCATATCATATACAAGGAAAATTAAGGACACTTTTTCATTTCATAAATTTCTTTGAATATTATTAATATACACAGATATAATGTGAAGCATTAACATTTTGCTGAAAAAATAAATTGGTATATCTTAAAATATATTAGTTAAATTTATTTTGCAATTCTATATGCACTGCAGTGCAAAAGAAGAGAAAAAATGCATACATTTATAAATAAGATAGAGGTTCTTTTCATGGGTTACCTGAGATGCTTAGAAAATCAAATTAAAAATACAAAATGTGTTTATAGTATCTATAAATATAAAAAAATACTACAGCATGAATTTAAGCAAGGAGTTAAAAGCTTTGTGAATGAAGAATGATAAAACATTCATAAATTAAACTGAAGAAGACACAAATAAATGGAAAGATATAGCATGTTCATGAGTTCGAAGAATTAAGAATGTTAAAGTATCCATACAGCCCAAAGAAATTTACAGATTCAATGCAATTAAAATTAGAATCCCAAAGACATTTTTCACCCAAATAGAAACAATGGTCTTGAAATTTCTATGGACTCTCAAAAAACTTCAAACAGTCAAAACAATATTGAGCAAAATAAACACTCACTACTTGATCTACAACTTTATAAAGCTACAATAATCAAAACCCCCATTAAAAACAGATACATAGGTAAACAAAACTGAATAAAAAGCCCAGAATTAATTCCATGTCTTTACAGGTAATTGATTTCCAATAAAGTTGCAAAGAACATATAAGGAATAAAGGACAGTATCTTTAATTAATTGTGATAGAAAAACTGCGTATCAGTTGGCCATTTTCTGGATATGCAGAAGAATAAAATTAGATTCTCATCTCACAACACACATTGCAAAATCAACTCAAAATAGACCAAAGACTTAAAAAATAGACCTGAAACTACAAAATCAAAAGAAACAATAAGTGAAAAGCTTCTTGATTTTTTTTTTTTGGATTAGCCCTAAAAGCATAGGAAAATGAAGCCAAAAATACACTAATGCAATTGCATCAAACTAAAAAGTTCACAAGAAAAAATCAACAAAATGAAGAGACAACCTATAAATGGAAGAATATGTTTTTAAACCACATGTCTGATAAAAGACAAATATCCAAAATAGATAAGGATCTCTAACAATTGAACAATAAGAAAACAAGCAGTTCAGTCTAAAAGTGAGCAAAGGACCTGAGTAGGCATTGTGAAGGAAGACACAGATGCTGGTCAACAAGTGTAGGAAAAAATGCTCAACATCATGAATTTTTAGAGAGATGTAAATTAACTGCACAATAAGACATCAACCGATTCCCATTAGAATGTCTCTTATAAGATGAAAAATAACAAGAGTTTGTGAGGAGGGCTGGGATTGTGGCTCAGTGGTAGAGCACCGCCTACCATGCATGAGGCACTGGGTTTGATCCTCAGCACCACATAAATGTAAAATAAGGATATTGTATCCACCTAAAACTAAAAAAAAAAAAAAAGTTTGTGAGGATTATGCAGTTGGTGGAAATGCATATTAGATTCATTATGAAAACAATATGGAAATTCCTCAAAAAGTTAAAAAGAGAACTACCACATGACACATCAGTTCCACTACTGGGTACATCTCAAAAGTGAATGAAGTTAATTTGTTGAAGAGACTACTGCACATCCAGGTTCACTACAATATTATTCACAATAGCCACACTATGGAATATTCATATCCATCAACAGATGAATACATAAAGAAAATATGGTACACATATGCAACAAATACTATTCATCGCTAAAAAAAGAAGGGAATTCTGTCATTTGCCACCATCAGGATAGAACCGGTGGATATTATGTTAGGTGAAATAAGCAAGGCATACAAAGACAAATACAACATGATTTCCCATATAATTATTTATATAATAAAGTCAAATTCATAGATGTTGAGTATAGAATAGCAGTCACCAGAATGAGGTCGGAGATGTTGATCAAAGGACACAGAACTTCAGTTAGGTTAGACAGGAGAAACAAGTCAAGAGATATATTTTACATTTTGGTAACCATAGATAATACCAATATATTGCATAATTGAAAGTTGCTGGGGCTGGGGTTAAGCTCAGCAGAAGAGCACATTCTTAGAATGTACCAGGTCCTGATACCCAGCATCATGCCCAAAATTGCTAAGAGAAAATATTGAAAGTATTACCTCAAAACACTGAAAAGTAGGTTGCCGCAGTCTGGCTGGGCACAAAATAACTGGGAGGTCACGAGCCACTTGTAGGTTCAAAACAGGAACTACTTTATTGCCAGAATCCAATGGGAACTCTCCATAACTCCACAGAATCTCTGCGAGAACCAACGGGAACTCAACGGAAACTCCACTAGAACTCAAAAGTAGCGGGCTCCCAAGGTAGCAGGAGCCGCCTTATTGCCAGACAGCAGAGGTTTATATACACAACTGAATACACAGCTTATTTCAATTTAGCATCATCCAATTACAGCAATCAGTCATTATCTTAATAATTATACACAGCTTAACTTATTTATCAGCATCTTAATGGCTCGATGGCGTTACTTCTCAACCACTCCTTCTGGCAAAATGCCAGGCACCATCTTGACTTGGTTGTGGCTCTCAATAGTAAGTGCAATAATGCATATAATAACTTTATTTAGCCATTCCGCAATATATACATATGTCCAAACATCATTTTATACAACTTAAAAACACATGAATTATTACTTGTCAATTAAAAATTTAAATGATAAAATCTATACTCAGGCATGAGTACAATGCCACAAATAATTCCATACAATAGTAATAAACCCTATCTATATAGAATTCTATTTTGGATTAAACTAAGCAAAAGTTGGCCATTTACTATATGCCCTTTGTATGTGATATTTAAGAATGGGTAATTTAATAATTAATGGTCCCAAATGGACATTTAAATAAGAAAAGTCTACTACATCAGATTCTAAAGAATTAAAACTCTTAGTTGAAATTTACCTTTGGGAATAATAGTTCACTCTGCAGATTGATATTTAAATAGAACTTCAGGGGGGAAAATGTGGACAATACTGAAAAATAAACCAATCTTAAGGGCTCTTATTTTCAAAATTCATAAAATTTTACAATTATTTTTGATTGACACATAGTATGTGTATAGATTGAGCTAAACATAATGCTTTGATTTGTGTATATATTGGATAATGATCCCCTTAGAGTAATTACCATATCTGTCACTTTAAATTTTTATCCTTTCTTCATCATGAGTACATTCAAAACTCCTTTCTTCAACTATTTTGAGACATATAATGTGTAGAAATGGCCAACAGATATATGAAAAAATGTTCAATAGAACTAGCGATCAGGAAAATGCAAATTTAACCCACAGTGAGACATTAACATAACCAATTTAGGATAAAATAAAACAAATAGTGGTGAGAGTGTGGAAAAAAGAGGAACTCTCTTACACTGTTAATGGGAACGTATTCATATACTCATTAAGGAAAAGAGTATGGATGTTCCTCTAAAAGTTAAAAATGGAACAACTATATAATCCAGAAATCCAACTATTGGGTATAAATATCCAAAGGAAAGAAAATCAAGATTTTAAGGAGACACCTACTCTCCAATGTTTATTGTAGCACTATTCCAAATGGCCAGGACTTGGAGCCAACCTAAATGTCCATTAGTGGATAAATAGATTCAAATGTTATACATATGCATAATGGATTACTACTCAGTCCTAAAAAGTATGAAATCCTGTTGTTCACTATAGTATGGGTGGACCCAGAGGAAACATTGTGTTAAGCAAAATAAATCTAGCACTGAAAGATAAACACTTCATGGTTTTACTTACACATGAAATATAAAGGTAAAAGAATGGTTACCAGAGAATGAGGAGAATCAGGGGAGGATGGATGAGGAGAACTTGACCAATAGGTACAATGTAATTAGTAGTAGTTAGACAGGAGGAATAACTGCTGCTCTTCTAGAGAACACCTGAGTGAATACAATCAAGAGCTCTTCTATATAAAATTTTAATTAGGAAAACTATAAGTCATGCTAAATTCTTATTTCACTTCACTAAGGATGGACATCTTCTATAATAGTTTCCTATGCAAATGGTCATCAGAATCATGGAGAAGTCTATTTTAGAAAGAATGATTTGGGGGGCTCTACTCCCAAATATTCTGATTCAATTAGGTTTGTAGGCGGGTCTAGGAATGTCCACATTTTAAAAGCTCCCCAAGTAATTTTGATTATTAACCATGTCCAAGAACTATTGCTCTACCAGGTAAAATTCTGATGACATTATTAATCATACCGGTAATTTAATTGTAACTGTAAAAGTACATTGTTACTATTACTGTTATTATTAGTAATACTTGTATCACAATGCATTACTCAATTTATGGGAAGTAAAAAGGTATCCCCTAACCATTTGTTGGTTCAGTTTCTACTATATTTTATTCACAAGTGAAACTACAATGACAGAATCAAACATTTGCAAGCTTAAAAAAAAAAGCCTGAAGAATAGTTCTTTAAACCCTTCTTTACAAAGGTTCCTAAAAAGACTAAGAACAGGACTATCATATGACCCAGCTGTAACACTCCATGGAATTTATCCAAAAGCAAAGTGAGCATTCTGTAGTGAGACATGCATACCCATGTCTATAGCAGCACCAGTCACAGGAGTGAAGTTATGAAATCTGCCTGGCTGTCAGTCAATAGATGAATGGATAAAGAAAATTTGGTGTACATACACAGTGAAATTTTTCCAAGTAATAAAGAAAAATGAAATTGTGTCATTTATCAGAAGATGAATGGAATTAGAGAACATCAGGCTAAGTGAAATAAGTCAAAATCAAAAAGTCAAGAATTTGTATGTTTTCTCTCATAGTGAAAGCTAGAGGTTTAAACAAAAAGCAAAATAAAATAGAAGAGGCACTACTAGAGTAGTCAAGAGGATTGGGGGAAGAAGGAGAGAAGGGAAAGAGAAGGTCTAAGGAATGAAACATAAAATTAAATGACGTGAATATATGAATTAAATTCTACTATTAAGTGTTATTATAATTCACCAATACAAATTAATAATAAAAATCCTTCAATATTATTCTATGGAAGTAGACCTAGAGAGGCTAACTAACTTACTAAGGTCAGAGTACTTTAACAGTATTAATCTAACTCCAAGAATCCAGAGGGTGTTTTTTTTGTTTTTGTTTTTAATTTTTCTCATTATTCCACTAGTTTCCAAGGCATATATACCTACAAATAAAATTAAGACTTGAATAATTCAGATTATCCCATTCTTTATTTTCCCAAAGATGATTCCCTTCTTCAAGACAATATTCCTCATCCATGCCATCTCTTCTAGAGAGCTGTATGGAAGCTTTTGCCTGCTTCCCTATTCATGCTGTGGGAAACTTCCCTCTGTGATTCCATGAGAACTGTCAACCTGCAGTCACTTCATCTCACTCACCATGCCAGGCCCAGAGCCTTGGACATCTGGATTCATATAGGAGAAATCCAGAAACTATTATTATTTAAGTTACATGATGGTTAAAAACAAGCTTTTGAGAGTTGGTGTGGGTTCTTATACAATGTTGTTTCTATGGAAACACAAATGCCTATTTCTGAACAATTAGTTTAGAAATGGCTGTGTGCAACAAAGCCTATTAGTAAGTTGGGGACCATCTGATGGTGCATCTGGGTTAATGACAGCATTCACAAACATACTCTATCATATCAAGATCTGCACCTCTCTCTTCTCACTTTAAGAAGGTGTTGCAACAAGAAACATAAAAGCCTATAAACAGGCACCTGAACATGATTTTTACAAAGTATAAAGTCAATCAACGATTATACTGAAAAAGAAAAAAATACCCAAATTATACTCAAACAAAACTAAACCTTAAAGCTATAATATTATAATACTTTCCAGTTGATAAATTAATAATAAAGCTATTTAATATAACTGAGCATTTAAAGTGTAATTTTTTTCTATCAGTTTAACATTTACTTTCTTATTGCTTATAAAGGATTATTTGGTAGGGAGAAAAACTAATATTTTATGCCATATTACTGAAAGTTAATTGCAGGAATAATTACAAACAATAAAACATATGAAAACTAAGTGATTATGCACAAAGAAATTTTAACAATTAAACATAACCTCAAATTTATAGAAAAGGGTATTCTGGCTTTCAAAAGAAAATAATGTAATCAAAAGTTCATTGGAATGCCACAGTGGGATATTCTTTTTTAAGTTACTAATGAATTATGAATTTAATGTATGAACAAAATTTTATTTTGTAGCACAACTGTCTAGTCACCAACCCCTGAAGTTTAACTTCTCAACTGCATTCCAATACATGTCCTAAGGCAAGTTGTCTGATAAATTCTCCTCTGAAGATTTGGCTAGTCTTTAGTTCCTTTCTGAATTTATTCCTTTTTCCCCTACATACTCATTGATGCAAAAGCTTTCTGTTGCAGGATTCTTTCTTTGATTCTTAAATCTTTTTTCATTACACCAGCGCACAACCAGTTTGTATCAAGAGACACAGAGAAATGTCAGTATGTATTTTTTTAAAGTGCCCTTTATGGTGTCTTCATATCCATTTGGTTCAAAAGTTCATGCATTTGTCTACAGAAAGTCTTAAACTTTGGGAAAAGTTTAAAATTTTATAAAACCAACCTTGTAATTTAGGAATAGCAAAACAAGTCCTTCCATAGAGTCAAACATTAAATTCAAATTATATCTCTCTATCTTCTTATCATTCTATTTTCATTTGCCATCATCCTGCAATTCATTTCTTCTGATTTTCTACACAAGCCTTAACACTGAATAATTGGTGTAGCCATACAGAGATTAATTCGATAAAATAGACACTGGCCTTTAGGAAGTTAACTGTACAGGGTAACACATTAATGCCTGGAAATGAAAGCCCTGCATATGTACAGATGTCAGACAGTTTAATTACAGTGACCTGAAGAGTTTGGTTCACCTAATTCAGCAGGTCTCAAACTGTATACTCACTTTAAATGGGAAACTTTAAAATAGGATACAGTAACATGAATTTTCCATCTTATAAGACATGAATGTAGTTAGGACAAAGACAAATGGTGAACTTTCCTTCCTCTGGTCATCATTCACGTGTCTATCTTTTCCCAGTTTTCATCCACCTTTCATTTTTCTCACCAGTCTATACACTGACTACCACTTCTTTTTTGTATGTTTTCTCATGTACCTAGTCTCAAAGTGTTTATGAGCATCTTCTCTCCTTCTGTTTTCCTCTTCCATTCTCCTCTCTCTCTCTCCTTTCATTCACTGGGTACTCCCACTCAGACTCAATCTCATCCACATTTCCCGAGTTCTTTGTTCCATGCACCTGTCAGTAAGGTGCAAACAAATATTTGCTAAATCAATGAATAACTCTAAAATTTTAGACTGGATGGTCGCTCCTTTCTTTCCTTTCCTTTGTGCTCTTCCCTTCCTTTTGAATGTTTGTCAAACCCCCATCACCCTTTAGGACTAAGCTGGAATATCACTTTTTGCTGCAGTCTCTTGACCTTTCTCAACAGAAGGATGTTCTCCCTTGTTATTCCACACCCCACCATAATCTATCACATTTAAAATAACCCTTCAAATACATAATAAAATATGTACTTAAAAAATCATGTGTGATCTTAAGGGTATGGAATATGTCCTGAGTACGCAGTTTTGCATCTAACATCTCAGTACAGTTTCTGGCATATAACAAGTACTCAATACCTTGCTGAATGAGCCCTGAATGTTATCATTTGTATTTAGGTCAAATGTTGTTATATCCAACTCTGTGGCAGAGTATTCTACTTGCGTTCACAAAATATATTGCCTCACTCTTCCTTATTAACAGAAATATGCTTCTATCAGAGATGGCAATGTGTTGAAAACTTGTTTCTCTGTCTCTACAAAATCAGGGCAACTAGGAGACATGTCCTAATGGGCGCAGAATTTGCAACATCTGCAGTTGCCTTTGCTCTCTGTACAGAGGCACGCTTTTGCCCTTCCACCATCCTCTTCTTCTTGCATGCACTGGAACAGGTTCTTCACTATCCTGTGACTATGAGGAACAGGCCAGGAGTATTACCAAAAACTTAGTTGTGACATCATTTATTTATTGACTCAGTGCCAGCAAACCATAACTTCCTCAGTCTTATGTGGAAAAAAAAATTACTAATTTGCATACGTCTTATTTTTTAACATCTATTATCCTTGAGATGGGGAATATATTTACAGTTCTAAAATCTAGTTCTATTTTAAAGTTTGGTCAATTAATTATTATTATTCTTATGGACACAATGGTGAAACTAGATCCCAGAAAACACATTACAATTATGAATAAGTAGGTAGCCATCATTAAGGTATCATTTAGAATTGCTCTACTTCTGCTTGCTAAGGTAATTTTAAGGAGAAATGACAATTTTTGACTCCTGACAAGGGAAGGATAGGAAGAAGTTTTGACAGATTTTTCATTTTGTCCAATGAGCTATGAGGAACCTTAGTTATTAATGTAAAAGTTGTTTTGTTGTTGTTGTTTCTTCAGGGGAGTGACAATTTCATTTCACAAGGATCTGTTGCTTCCAGAAAACTAGCAAATATTTTTGTGTGGGTTTTAAACATTGATGCTATTTTTTAAGGTAGTCATTAAAGATTTTTAAGCACAGCAGTATAAAACATGCTACCTTTCCATCACTGAGTAATAGGTCTTTTGACCATTTAAGTGCTTACTATTAAAACAGTAAGATATTCTACAGAAACATACTTTCACAACAGGCACACACACACAGAACACATAAAGAATAGAGATTATTGATTGTGTATTTCCTCAAACTTCTTTTTCATGCACTGAGTTTTCATTTGTTGAAGAGCCCTCAGTGAGTACAAATCACTAAGCACCTTGTCAGTATAATCAGCTCAGTCCTGGAGCCTCAAGAACTCTGAATTCACAGAATCTCTGAGACAATATTATGTACATTTTAATCATGTTGCAATAAACACAAAACATTTATGTAATCATTAAACTGACATTTAAATGTCCTCAAGAATCTACCTTCATGAAAATATAAAAATAAAGAAAAAAATATATTTGATCATTATTGCTACATGCAAATAAAAAATCAAATTCAAATAACTATTACAAAAGTGATATAGGAAGGCACCATGGTGCATGCTGGTAATCCCAGTGACTGGGAGGCTGAGGCAGGAAGCTGGTGAATTCAAGGCTATTCCTAGCAGCTCAAGGAGGCCCTAAGCAACTAAGTGAGAGCCTGTCTCTAAATAAAATATACAAAAAGGGCTGGGGATGTGGCTCAGGGGTCAAGTACCCATGGGTTCAATCCCTAGTACCAAAAAACAAAAACAAAACAAAAAACAACAACAACAAAAAAAAACGATGATATAGAAGTGTTTATTAAAATTAGGTAACACATGATTAAGTTTTTAAGAATTAACATTTGGGTATTACTAATACAAGGTTTTTATTTCTCTGCTATTATCAGTTTAAATGGAAATATGCCTTCAAAATTAATACTAGAATATCATTATTCTTTAAGACTCCAATTTAATTAAAAACTGTGAATTTAAGAGTCACAAGAACTACATTAACATAAAACCAAAGTCAACAAGACAGAAAATTTCTTTGAAAATAGTAAAAACATTTTCACCCAACAATGGAAAGGCAACTTGATTGTGTGGTAAAGTTCACAATCTCATGGTTCATATCTCTTTGGGATAAATAAGCAAAACCATTTTGTTTTCTTCCTAATATATTTATTCATTCACTAAGCAAATACTTATTGAGCATTGATTAAGTATTACATACTGTGGTAGGTATTGCTCTGGCTGGTATCAGCTTTTGGTTTCTATGTTGGAAGTGGAAGTAGCAAAGAAAATAAGATTGATGGTTTCAAAGAATTATAAATGACAAACAGTATTAATAAAGATATATTCCAGAAACAGCATGTTCACGAAAAAGCAAGAAGAATGGATAGCTAGAGTGAAGGCCAACGGAAGTCCACCAGTGTTTTGCCTGGGTCCCCCCTTCATTCCTTACAGATATTACTTTTAAAAAGAGCATTTTAATTCACTGAACAAATGTAACCTCACTTCTGAACACAAAATATTAATCATAGCTGCACATCAGATGATATATATTTGACATCCATGATATAGTAAAACTGATGGAAAGAGACACCCAAAAGAACTGCAACAGTTAAGGGCTTGATGGCTTCGTTCTGAAGTAAATTAGCATAGAAAGTTTTGTGTTGATTTTTTTCAAGAGCAGTTATTCTAACTGCACTTATTATTTACTCTCCAAATGTTTCTCTAATAATTTGTTAAAATTGATACATAAATGCATGTACAATAAAACATTATTACACCAAAATAACTGAAAGGAACGAATGCAAGAATCACAGGGAAAATTAAAAAGCACGACATTTTAAAGGTAATTCAGTTTCATTAATTTCAAGCACATATAGCAACTTGAACACTTAAGCCAAGTGTTGCCAAGTAGAAGTCCCGCTGACCTGCCTTAATTAACAGAAAAGAATAATTTGTAATTAGCACATTATTTATGAGAATGAGTGCTTCTACATGAGTTCAAGTGTTTGAAAACAATTTGATTCCTTAAATCCTTCCTTCTATAATCATGATTTAATGAGTAACTTGCTTAATTAATATGAAGTTTATTTTATAAATTAGTAAAATTTTATTAAAAAGAAAGAAACAGACAAAGGAGAATAGACAAATGAGAAGTCAGAAC